>NW_010206564.1:214756-227576 GCF_000695765.1 Mesitornis unicolor
CACCCTCACTTTGAAATACATAGCTATACAGTAAGTCATCTAGGCTCTGTTATCCGAGACACAGAATAATTCATAATTAATTGCTCAAAAAAATATCAGACCCAGCTGGCTGCCCCACAGCAATGCACAGATCTTGAGACAAAATCTTGGCACACACTGACCAGCATGTGTCTGTTGCTCAAAACAGTTTGAGACCTGGTATGACACGCAGCCAGGCTGCAGAGACCTGGCCCAAGAGCTGAAGGCCAGGCAGCATCTCCAGACTCCAGCAGATTTTAGACCTCAATGACCCGAGCAGCAGAGCCACTGGGGCAGCAGAGACCAGGCTCCCACCCCAGCACGGCTGCTCCATCATCTTCTCCAGCCTCAACAGCCAGGATCTGCACTGTGTCCTGGGACAAGCGCCAGCCTTCCTCCATCCAAGCACTTCACTAATGAAGACACTGATGCCGTCACTTCGCTATGCTCTAGGATATATTACTTTTTTTTTAATGATGGATTCTGGTATCTTCTGTGTATATTAAAATTGGCCTTACGGCTCTTCTGTTATACCAGTTCCCAAGTCACAGATGAACTCTGAGTGACATGACTCAGAGAGCCCTACTCGCACACCAGGGCATCTCTCTGACAAGACATTTGACATTGCCTCTTTTCAGGTCTCCAGGCATGTTTTTCCCCTCTTGCTGCAGTTCTGAACTCAAGGTTTCCAAACTGCTCTCAGCAGCAGTTATTTATTATTGCTCTGCCCTACAATGTCATCTCCCAAGCACCCAGGTGCTGCAGAAGAAAGCGGCCATTCCTCGCTATCAAGAGCTTCAAAATATCTTGAGGAAAAACTGGCGAAGGATAAGCAGATGGGCACGAGATGAAAGCAAAGCAATCCTACCTAGGGATGAAAAGCATGACTTTTATTTCTTGCAAAGCCGACCAGGTGGTTGTTGGTTTGTTTCTTTAAAAAAAAGAGAGAACATTCAAATCAGTAGCACTGAAGAAAATCCACTACCATCAAGACTAAACCACACCACACCCTGCTTGCCTGCTGCACCCAGATGCACGCAGTAGGTCTGGATTTCTGACAGGGGCTCACAATATTTGTCCCTCCAAAGACATATGGGAACGGGGGATTATTCCCTCATGCTCTTTTGTTTGGGCAGCAATCCCTCAGGAACCAGCTATCAGCTCTTAATGACCAGCTTGGGTACTCAGAGGCCCCACAATGAAACAGGGGGTGGCTGAGCTTACCACACTGTGGTAATAATCAAGTTTAAGGGGATTATAATCATTATAAACTAATCAGGGTAGAATTATATATTTTTAATTAGCAGCTGCTGTGTGGTTAAGGCACGAGAATCCCTCGGCTGTTTGCTGGTAAGTGCAACCAATAGTATCCTATTTGAAGTGCAAAATACATAATTTTACATGGAAAATATATGAAGGAAATAAAAGAACTGCCCCTAAAAATATTAAATACTGTAAAGCCTCATTATAGGTCATTCTTTTTACTTTCAGCATTGGAAAGATTTTATTTTTAAGCCTATAAATTCTTGCGTTTAATCTCATACTGAACATAGGCCAAATACAAAAAGGGAATCAATATACACTGTGTATATTGTTACTTCAAACCCTATAGTAGTTACCCATAAACACATAGAGCTTGTCTCTTTGTACGTCTAGAAAAGGACATATTTCTGCAGAGCCTTAAGAGGTATTCACTGCATTAATAATAAAGACTGAACAAAACTTGTCATTTGGATTCTCTTGTAACAACACACTTTAATCCAAGACTCCCAAGTAAAGAAACAGATCTCCGCAGCCTCTGCTCACACTGTTGAATTTTGAAATTATTCTTCAGCTGCATTTTAACTGAGAATGTTTCTGTGTTATCACAGAGACTCCAACAGGCACCAGCCCCCAGAGATCTTGCTTTGTTTAAAAATAAAGCAAACTCAACCACCAGTTCATTTGGAAAAAAAGCTGGTTTTGTTGAAGAATGTTCAATTATAAGGAGGCTGATCAGAGCCCGCAGCTGTTTTGCCAAGAAGAATTGCTCTCTAAGCATCCAAATTTGGCAGAAGGCTACAAAAAGAAAACCCCGAACAGCAAAGCAGTTGGTCTTGTCTTCAAACATGTTCTTCAAGTTCACGGTGTCAGACTGGCCGTGTTCTCCACAGCCCCACGGCCCTGCTGGTGAATCTGAGCACAGCCAGGCCCCTCCCTCACACCTCTTAACTGGTCCCTTCCACTAATGGAAACACCAAATAGTACATGCTGGTTGGGAACCTCCTGGAAACCCTTCCCACTCGTCCTAAAGTCACATTATCAGAAGCCAAATCGACTCAGAAGAAGCAAAGACTCACAAGGATCATTAATGATTACCAATACACAGGTTGGCATGACACTGCTGAGCATCCACAAGTTTCTTTGCCTTCCACATCACCTTATTCTGACCACAGCACATCCACCGAGCAAGCATGGACTGTCTCCTGGACGTGCTCCCTGGGACACGGTGACTTTCTCCGAGATTGCACCAGCTCTTCTGCTTATGACTAAGCAAAACTGGTCTTAGGGGGGGTTAAAATACAGAACTGGGCTCCTCAGTCATGTTCTGGCCAGGGGAGCAGACTTGGCCAGGTGATGAGCGTCATTCCAAGCTGAGGCAGCCCAGCCCTGGGTGGCCAGTTTTAGGGTCTAGTGCTACCCACTCCGTGACGGCCAGGGATGCTCCGCCTGGTACCTGAGCCTTGCCCTGCATGGAAAGGGTGACACTTCCCTGCCTCCACAGCCACTGAGCATTTGTAACTGCTCCAATGCATCTTTCATTGCAGACCAGGTACAGATTCTATTACTGCAGAAGATAAATGTCTTCAGATTCAGCTATTTCTGATAAAACACTTTCCTCTGAAATAGCTGCAATACAACCCAGGCTGCACACTGGCTGTTAACAGAAACTGCTGTTTCTGAGTTTTTGAACACTAAACAGTCCTGAATAACGTCCTCCGGGGACTTGGACTATCTGTCAGCAACAGACGACTCAGAAAACTCAACAACTATGATTTGATGTAAATATCAAATACCCTTCTGTTGACTCAGAGAAACACACTAGCTCTGGAAAAAAGTGGTCTTCCTTGAAAAACCGAGAGCTCTTGGGTAGACGATCTGGCCTTGCAGATGGGTGCTGCCTCCCCAGCACCACCCAAAACTCTGTGAGTGTTACTGATACGTCAGCTTCAGAAAAAAGCTACGGGACTTAAACTCTTCTCTTTCCACTCTAAAACACAACATACCCTTTGAGTATGTGCAAAATATATTCAGGGGAGGAAGGGGCCTAAAAAGACAGCTATTACACCCAAAACATTAGCATTACAAACACAGCGCTTTCAAGTGACAAGGACAGACCCGTCACAGAAGACATCAACTCTGACAAGAAGAGATGTGCAAGGAAATCAAAGACTTCCACAGAGCTGTGGCACTGAGCTGTACCCCAGAATGCAAAAAATGGACTAATTTAATTGCCTGTAGCATGACAGAGCTGCAAAATCCTGGAGGTTTTGACTGCTTTGCAGCATCGTTCTTTCAACTCAACCCCATGCTGGGACTTTAATCTGCAGGACTGTAATGGCACTATCAGCAATGTTAGAGGCGAGACTAAAAATAAACACAGGACAAGAAAAATGCAGAGCTCCTCCTCCCCGCGAGGTCTAGAGGGAATTTCCTGAGTCAGCCGGGCTGCTCCATCACTTGTTTACTTGTTACTAAGTACAAATTTTCACAGCAGCGTGTGTGGTTTGCACTGAAGTTTCCAAGTTAACATCAACAGGGCTATAAAGGCGTAAGAAAACTAAACATCGCTAACACTCTCCTGAGGGATGGGATCCTTGCTGCTTCCCTGCCCATGCTGCACACTACATTTCCAGGGCAAATACTGCATTTCCAGCTCAAATAGGAAAGTTCTGGGGGCAAAAATGGTCCCTTGGGTCACAGGATGAAGGACAGCGGCTCTCATAGTGACCTGCAATGAGTTCAGCATCTTGTTTGATCCATTAGATGTATTAATCCCTGGATAAAGAAGCTGTTGCACAACATTCAGAAGAGCTGGAAGGTTTGTCCCTCTGCAAAGCACCTCTCAAAGGTCCTCCCTGTGCCAGGAGGAATTTTGGGAAGGAGAAGTGGGCTCTTTTCCCTGTGGCACCCATGGAGAACCCAGCCACAGAGCAGCTGCCACAACAACCGACTTCAGAGCTGCATAAGAAGCTGGCACAGAGATTTGTTTATGAAGAGCTAAAAATTAAGTTTAACTTTAAAACAGCACAGTCACCAGTAACGGCTCAGAGGGTCACATTCTTCTTCCATCTCTGCCTTCTTTTCCTCTGGGACCTCCTCTTTGCCCAGCAGCTTTCCCAAAACAGTCTGCAAAGATGGCAGAAATTCCCCATGGGGGAGGCAGGCAGAAATCCGGGGCTGAAGGAATATGGTCATGAAGGGATGCTCAGCACTTCCTAGAGCGCTAGACATTTTTTCAACACCGACACTGCAGCAGGGACCGTTCCTATTTGCAGTAACCTGGTACATCAGATACTACAGGATTTCATGAAGAATTTAGAAGGTGACTGCAGCTTTGCGATGCTGTTGGAGAAACGCACACCTTTCCCATTTCATGGTACGCAGCTCCCCATGTAGCTCTCCTTGTTCACTTCCCCTACGCCCTGAGCACACACCAGAGGAAAATATAAGATTTCAAGCTCTGCAAACCTCCAGCCTAAACCAACATCCTGCAAAATGACAAGTTAAAGGCAGGAACACTTTACTTCCAAACCACAAAGGCTGTAATGAGTGTGGGTTTAATTGGCTGGTGTAAGAGCTGCACAGCCAGCACCAGCAGCTGGCAGCGAAACCAGCTCTTCTGCGCGGCAGATTGCTAAACTTTTGCCCTTGTCTGCAATGTGGTGTGTCACAGCAGTAATTCAGTACCCATAAAAAGAATTGCTAAAGTATCGGAGGAAAATAAAGCCCAAAATTGGCAATACACTGTTTCTTCCCCAAAAGTTTCTGGTTGTACAAGGATCCACCCCTGACTCATGGTGATGAATTTCTACTATGTGTGTATACATAAAATATACAGTTTTTATTGAGGATGTTAAGTATCACTTAAAATCTGGCCCCTCAGAGCTGCTGATTGCAACAGGCTCAGTACTTACTTAAAAATATCATTATTTAGAATTAGAAATGAGGTTCTTTGATAAATCAGTCCCAAATGACACAAGTCTCTATCAAGCAACTAGAGCGCTTTCTTGCTTCATTTAACGCATCATTCACAGCTATTCACACGTACGTCCAGCCTTTACAGGTTTACAAAGCACACAGCAAGTTCTGTGACAGTTTGCATCTAACTTCAGAATATTTGAAGAAAAGCTCGGTTAATGAGGAACAGGATTTTACAGCAAAGTCTTTTCCGAATCTGGTGCAAAAAGCTTTGAATCTCTTAAAGATGATGTAGTAAACTTCAAGCCAAGGTGTTTCTCAGAGTTAGCAGGGGCTCACTGCTCTCACTTGATGGAGTTAATGGAAGTTTTACAGTGTACAAACTATTTAAAACTGGTCTGAATGAAGAGATGCGCACTAGGGAGAGTAAAAATAAGTGAAGTATAAAACAATAATACAACCCAAAACCACACCAACAAAAAGTGCAGACAGAATGCAGGGCAGAATTTAAACTCCTCAGTTAGTTTAGGTGCAGACCACAGGCGTACGGGTCCACGCCTTTCTGGTTTTACCTGCATAACTTTCTTTTAAATTGGGTCTTGTCCCCAGGGCTCCATATTAAAGAAGTTGCTCATACAACGATTCAAGAGTCAGAAGATTTGGACATGTCAGGACAAATCCCACCAAATGTAAATTGGTGTAATATATGGATTTATGCTTGCTTGCATGGCACGAGAAATGGAAAGGCAGTATCACAAACTGCTGCACAGGCTCCCGACAACAGCAACGATAAGCATTGCTTTTTTAAGGCTGAAAGGAGGTTCTGGCGATGGAAGATAAATCAAAACATGGCATCTTTGAAAGGGGAGTAATGTAGGAGCTCCACAAGCACCCACCTCTCCCCAGGAAAAAGGGTTTTGGTCTTATCCAGTGCATAAGTTTTACAACAATTTTTACTTTCATTAAAATTGCATGATATTCATTAACTTTAATGCTGTGTGCTTTGCCATACCCATATGTCGGAGCATGCTGAGCCCTGCAAGCGTGCGCCTGGCACGTCCTCAGAGGGACAAGACCCTGCTCATGCAGCCCTGCACCCTTCATCCACCTCACACCCCAGAGAGGGGCCATGCTGGGACACTCCTTCCTCTGCCATGAGACCTGACCTGGCAAAACAACCCTAGGCACCTCAGCCAGACTCCCCAAAAAAGCCACCACTGCCACAGCCCCAGCGGGGACAGCCAGAAAAGTGGGATGGTGTCCTTCCCAACACTGAGGCTGGGACAAGTCGTGCGTCTGCCCTCCCAGCTTGCACAGGCTCACACAGAGTTTAGGTCTGCGTTCCCTAAAAATCAGACCCCCCTCAGAAAAAAATATCCTGCTGGTACATCATTACAAGCACTGCTGCACCTATGCGCTCAGATTGCATTTTAAAGGCATTTGCTCCCACATTTTGGTGCATTTTCTTGACCCAAGACATAAAATCAAATGCAATGAGCTCACTGCCCTCCATGCAAACAAGGAGTTTCATTAGCACACCTCCAGTGGAATATTAACTCTGGCATTTCGCTGGGAAAAGACTCCATTTAATCTGGATTACGATTGGAATGTGGGAAAGAAAAAAGGCCATCAGAGTAAAGACAGCTCTGTCATTAAGGAAATAGTCTAATTATCAACCACAGATATGAGACAGCAACCCAGTCCTGCTTGTGTCAATGCTGGCTGTTAGACAAGGAGAAAGCGGCCCAAATACTTCGCAAGAGGAAAGGGACTAAACTCCCCAGTTTCTTACAAAAAGAAAGTAAACTGGTTTTAGAGTAAGTATCTGCAGGGTATTTGGGGTGCATTAATTTTATCAGCCAGAGATACAGCAGCCAGCAAAGCAGGTTTAATATCCATGAAAAAAGTACTTTATGCCTGTTATCAGGGTTCAGAAACGGATCAGACATTTCCTCACATAACAAGAATAGCCAGAGGCAGCATCCGATACTCCACAAAAGGCAAAAAACATTATAAATAAGGTATATAAAGACTCCACGCTTCCAGGCATAAACTGCCTTCTGCCTGCAAGAGATCAGGACACTCTCCCAGGGACAGGTTATCCTCACCAGCAGGAGCCAGTTTCTAATGTAATCTTCTAATATAAATTATATTAACCAGTATTTGCAACTGGAAAGCAACCGACAGCACAGCTCACCTGAATTCCCAGCGACACATCCTACACCAAAGAAAACAGCATCGTTCTGGCATTAATTGCCAAAAACACTCATGAGAAGAAAGACTGAGCCCAGAAAATTTGTAACTATTACCTTTTTTAAGTACCCTTTTAGAGAAAAAGGCAACATTGTAACAAAATGTTAAATGGCAACAAAGGAATAGCTACAAAACAAGCCAAACTATCACACACTAGCCCAAACCTGCCGAAAATGAAGGAATCACAGCAGATAAAAGAAAAATAGTATTCATAGTGGGTAAAAATAGAAGTGCCGGGATATGACATGCCTTCAAGTTACAGAAAAAGCATCTGGATTGTCCTCAAATGTCCCCTTGACTGCTGTCTCTCTCGGTAATCATCCCAATTGAGCAACAGGGCTGTCTCAAGCAGAGCAATGGGGCAACGCTGGTCACTTTTCATCTGATGCCACTTGGGGCAAAGCACCTTCCCATCAGAAAGGGGACAATTTGTGCCCTTGGTTTTCCCAGCCCAAAGCCAGCTTTTTGGCCACGTTCAGAGGATGCTGGTGGGCATGCACTGACTGACCTTCTGCTCCTGGCCCCAGGGAAAGGCCCATCCCTGGCCAGGGGAGCTGCAGCAGGGCCACCAAAAAGCAGCTCTGCAAATTAATGCACTGGTGCGACTCATTCCAAGTGAAACGAAGAGCACAGAAGGCCTCAGCTCAGCCTGTTAAGACTCTAGATACATAACTTCCTCCTTATTTTTGGAGCCTGCCATTTATTGAGTACTGCTGAGGGACCTGCATCTCTTCTGCACACAGGTCCTCCTCTCTTCTTTCACAAGGCTTGGCGATACATCCTCACAGATACATCCCACACAGCATGCTGCTCTGTGCAGGGTCACTTGGCACAATGATAACCTGCAATATCTTTTCTTAAAAAAAGGAGCCTTTTC
The DNA here is from genome assembly GCF_000695765.1 of Mesitornis unicolor. Taxonomy (NCBI): domain Eukaryota; kingdom Metazoa; phylum Chordata; class Aves; order Mesitornithiformes; family Mesitornithidae; genus Mesitornis; species Mesitornis unicolor. The sequence continues at coordinate 223,086 of NW_010206564.1, forward strand.
AATTGACCAATCTTTACTTTTACAGCAGTTACAGCCAACTGTATGGCTCTGTATCTGGTACCCGTCTGCCTATGTCCTTCTGCTAAAGTGACAGCTACAGAGAATTAGTGGAGAACATTTAACAAAAGGTGTTTTGTCATTTTGTGAAGCGTTAACACTGCTCAACGTTTTTAAAGGACATTACAGTGACCAAGCTGTGGATGCAGGCTTTCCAGCTTAAATTATGGATTTCGTAATGCTCTGAACATCACTTCTGAAAAGCAAAGACCTTGGAGCGCTCCTCCTCTGCTCTCCCTATGGTCCCCAAAAATCTGAACCAAGGAAATATTTGACTTTTCACATCTAAGCTAGTGCAGTGAGGGGGGAAGAAAAAAATCCCCATTCAATAGAAAGTTGCAGAAAATAAAAACCTGAGCAGCTGCATCTGAAAATTACATGAAGTCCAAAGCCACAGAGCGTGAGCCTTAGGACAGTCGGAAACAGTCAGGCAAGTGCACAAATGCCTTCCACGTGTTCTGGATGGAAAGAAACTGAATTTTTTAAAGACTAACATGGAAACTGCTTTAAGCAATTTGTCATTTCCAATAGAGGTTCTGCAGCAAAGGAGAGATTTCGACAATTTAAACAACTTCCTACCAGAGTGGCTGCATGCAATGTTTAAACCACCTCTTGCAGACTTCTTAAAAAAGGAATATTTCTAAATTTGCCATTCAGGAAGACTTTGAAATGCCACTGCCGTTTGATTTGACCAGCGAAGAGGAAATGCAGAGCTGAGAGAAGGGAAAAACCATGCAAATACCATTCCGTATTTTTTATCTTGGTTTCAGGCAGCTTGGTGAGCGGGTGCTAAGAAGTGTGAATATCGCTTATTTTCCTCCAAGAGGGGGAAAATTCGGCCATATTCTCTGTAAATGTTACAAGGCATGGATGCGAAATATCACCTGAAAGAAAGCTGAGTGGGACCATCCTTTTGCTGAACCTGAGCTAGAAACAATGTGATTTTTTTTATGGCGAAAAGTCCTCCAAACATGATCCACTGCAGTGCATACCAATGCTAAGGTCTCTTCTCCATCAGGGGCTTTGAGGAAAAATAAATACGCAATAAATATTCTCCACTGCTGCTGCCACTGGTTCAGACAGTGATCAGCATTCAGCAGTGGTGCTGCTGTGTCCAAACACACGAAAGGTCTGTCCTTTGGAGGCCTTGATGAAGTCTTGTTGATGGGTTGGTGATGTTAATGGGGAGGCTTTGCTCAGGCGGGAACTCAGGGAGGAGCGGGCTCTGCCTGACACAGCCCTCAGATTGCTGGGAAGATGCTCAAGTTTTATAAAAATGGAGCAACAGGAGCAGAACAGAAGCAAAAATCAGCTGCGTGACTGTGGTGTGTAAAACCTACCTTCATCTGCAGTCAGTGCAGGAAAGGAAGAATGCCACTTTAATTAAAGTCTGTAAGGTGGCCAAAGAAGTCTCTAATTTTTTTAAAGAAGAGTTTTTAATCTTCCTGGTGAGCACACCCCGTCCCAGACCTGGAGGGCAGGAGGTGCTGCAGGCAGCAGAAAGGCTCAGAATTTAAACCATGAGATGACTGCATCCAGCACCTCCCGAAACGGTCTCCAGCCAGCAGCTGATGGAGCCTTCCCTGCCAACTCCATGGAAAAACACTTGTGCTCCCAGCCAGGGGCAAGATCCCATCCGGGCAGCCACTGCTGCGGCAGACGCTGTGCCGAATGAGAGAAGATACCGAAAATAAAAATCCACTGTGACGAGCCAGTCTGGGGAGCCAGAATTTCCTTCTCTTCCCCAGCATCCTCAGGGGAGAGCAGGCAGCACCGTGACAGCGAGATGCACTGACGACAAATCCGCTCGGTCTCGGGACTCAAAGCGCGGCTGTCCCAAAGCAGGGCGCAGATGACCGGGCTGGGTTACGCACCAGATACACTAAATCAATTTGAAATAGATTTTGCTTAATCCGCTGCAACCTTTTAACGTCAATGAGCTCGTCGGGATTGTGACAACTTGCCCGGCTTTTAGGGAAACAGCAATTTCCACACTGGTTTAGGCAAGTCTCAGCACCGATTATAGCATCTTTTACATCCAGACAGAAAAAGCCCTCTGCAATGTGTTACGTTAGCACATGCTTAAATTTAAGCGCTCTCATTTTTACTGGGGCTTTTCTCACGTCTAACAGCTTCAGCAGATCCAAATTTACACACTAACCGCTCACCAGTCTGCGATGTGACTAAGATATCCTATCCCAGATCAGAACTGTGAAAAAAAAAGAAAGAAAGAAAGAAAGAAAGAAAAGACTGTATTTAAGCTCCTGGAAAAACTGATATGCGTGTATTTCCAGCATCAACTAATACAGCTGGAAAATTGGCAACAGAAAACACAAATAAATGAGAAAGCCACCTTGGATAGTCCCTAGGTCATCTCTTTTGCAGATTAAAAAAATCAGCTTTTGACACGTTCTACAAGCACACAGCACAAAATCTATGGGGTATTTTAAATGGAAACAGTGTCATGGCAAACCTCCACCTGCACAGGACAGCCTGGCAATGCAGACTGCTCCAGCTGAAGCAATTTATTAGTTCCCACTGTTTTAATGTGGATCTCCCCCCATAACAGCAATGGGGAGCAGAGATTTGTGGGTCCACACCTTGCTGTTAGCATCCCAAGTCACACAGCTTTTGTGCATGGTGTCCCCTCTCCAAACATCACCTGGGGTCTTTTTAGTCCTCATCCTCCTTCTCCTGCAAAGCATCCAGGCAGGGACAACCCTTCTTGGGGTCATTCTCTGCTTGGTACAAGTGGGCCCCAAGCTTCATCAAGTGTGAAAGGTTGCCATCTATACCCAAGTATTCACCACTTTTCCCACCCTCATAAAGAAATAACCTTCTGTTAAAGAGTAACTGCCACTTGCCTCTGGAATGAGGGAGCTAAATGCCACTTTATCACCTTTAAAATGCCAGAGACCTGTGTACATGGCGAAACTGGGCACATTTCCGAGATAAGGTTGATAGGTGTGCTCTGTGAAATGACTCACAGGGAGCAGACAAAGGTCTGGACAGCAGCTGCCCCCAGCTTTTGCTGGGAAAAGGGATCTGGATCTTCTTCAGCAGTCACATCGCTGTGGAAGCGAGAGAGGTCCCGCGAATGAGCCGCCTTTCCAAACCAATGTGTTCCTGCAGATGATTTACAGGACAAGTATCGCTGAAACTGCTTCACCGCAGGAACACCACAGAAGCGAATTTAAATGTTTTTACAGGGTCAGAGGCTGCCCGTGCAGCTCGTGATGAGGTAATGGGCATGGGAACCGTTCTCAGCCATAATGGTGGTGGTTTCATACTCTGCTTTTTTGGCTTTCAAACAGCTGTGCCAAAACTAAATTTCCCCACTCTTGGAGAAATCTATGGCATTGGCTGTTTAACAGCCTGAGCTGCTGGACTCATGGGTTTCGTTTCCATTTAAAAGGAAAAAAAAAAAAAAAGGAAAAGAAAACGACAAAAAGTGGAGACTCTGGGACTTTTCATTGAAGCAGCATTTGACAACATGAATGGTAAAGCGCAAAAAGTAAATATATATATTCATATATACAGACCAGTCACATGTTTTAAGAGCCTCACCCCAGAATTCAAACTATTTTGATAGGCGATACACAGTATTTCACAAGCTCCTCCTCTTAGGCTGTGTGTGTATATAAAACTTTCCCCTATACGTAACCTCTCCAGCAGCCAACCCTTGGACCAGCACAGCCCCGGTGTCCTCCACACCCCGTCTGGATTTCGCCCAGAGCAGTTCTGCACCTCCTGCAGAAAGCCAGAGACAGGCAGTTATTGGGGCTTTAATTGCCTCGCTGTTCCCTATGTAGTAAAGGAGGCTTCCTGCCACATGAAGGATTTATATAGACTATGGTTAAGCTCAGAGAAAAATACCTCCATCTGAAATTAGGTCAACAATCTCAGCCTGTCCATACATCTTCATTTAAAAAAAATAAAGTAGAAATAAAAAAGGAATTAAAAAGAAAAGGTAAATGGGCTAATACAGCTATGGTAAGTGTAGAAAAGTGTTTGTCAGGTCAGATCTCCATTTGGAAACAGTCGGATTAAGAGCAGCAGAGAGCAGGTGACAGGGAGGGCTCCATAGCACACACAGACTATAAGAAAGTTGACAGAACACTACAGACTACTGCTAAGTGAATTTGGTATTTACACATAAAGCAAACACACAAAGTTTGCTAGGGTATGCACAAAAGACGATCTAACAGCAACAGAAAAAGCCACCCTTCCCAGTAAACAAACAACTCACTGGTTTTCTTCAAAAGCATCCAAATTCATGATCCTCAGAGTGCCCCACTGTGACCCAGCAGAGGCTCTGGACGGGCTGTGCAGCCAGCCAGGCTGCTGCTGTGCCTCTCAACCACAACCAAGTGCACATTAAGAAAATATTCTACGTTAGTAACTTCATTGTTTAAGGAAAAATGCATACCAGGG
>NW_010206564.1:227607-236392 GCF_000695765.1 Mesitornis unicolor
AGAGAAGGACAGGATTCTTTGTCTTGCACCAGACTAATCCCTTTTTTGCCCTTAGGCCAGGGAGAGAACAAAGCCTGGGCTGGACCAGTGACTGCTAAAGCCCCATCAGGTGTCCTGTCCCTGTCCCAAGCACCAGCACTTGCAAAGGGGAGATTCAGCTTGGAGATTACAACATTCCCAAACCCAGCCAAACCCCAGGTTTCTCCTCCCCAGACTCACTGGGCATCAGCTATCCCAGGGCTGTGCTGTGCCACGCATTCCCTGGCCATACCCACACTGCCCAGAGGAGCTGTGCGGGGTCTCCTGCGGCAACGGCCTGGAGGAGCAGGAGTCATTTTAGGCACCACATCGTAACAGGATATTTAACAGCGAAGTTGCATCCTATATTATACATCGATGTAGGCATTTAGGGCTCGCAGACCAAGAAGATGTTGGTCTAGACTGGAAAGACAGCCACGCTCCTGCAGAAGGCACTGGGCTACCTCTGCCTTCAGAGACAGCCCCAGCATCAGCAACAAATCCAGCAGTGAACAGGGAAACCCTTCCTCAGCCTGATGCTTTTGTTATTTTTCATGTATCTCCAGCTGCCTATCTCTCTCCCTCTCTCCTCCAGCCATCCTTGCCTTCCAGAGAGGCTCTGGTGAGTTGTTCCTCTGCAAGTCCAAGCTCAGGAGCATCCTCCTGTATCTCTGCCATTTAACCTGCTACTTGGGAGTTCTGTACACACCTCTGGGACAGGAGGAGGACAGGTATGTCCCTTGCTACTTTTTTAAAAGCCTTTTCACAGTTATTCTGCAGCCCAGGAACTCACCTGCCCAGTTCAGCCTGTTTGGGAAGTAGCTTTCCCCCCCCCCTCATACATCCAAAAAAATCCAAGACATCTGTGTCTGTCATCAGTTTGGACTAACACCCACTAAGCACAGGATCTGCACCACTGGTATAAGAGAAGCTGAAGATCAAAGGGCTTTTTTTGAAAGTACACAATATCTGCACAGCTTTGTTTGTGTTGAGGGAGTGGCTGGATTTTAGGCAGCTTCTTTTTCAAAGGCTTTTTATTAATAACTAAATGAAAACCCCAGAGTTGAGGTTTTCCCCTTAAAAAACAAGCCACTGTGATTAAGAATACAAAGAAAGAAAAGTCAAGTCGGTCTTTTCCCAACCTAATTGTACTGAGGCACTGACTTCAGGGCTCCGAAATTACAGATGTATAATCCAAGACAATGAACTCTTTAGTCAAGGATTAGCAAACCATGCAAAACTGATTCCTTATTCAAATGCTTTGCAATTGTAAGGGCATCTGTTCCACTTTGCAAGTCATCCCAAAGGCTTTGTTTGTTTTTTTTTCCTGTTCCATTATGAAGAGCGGGCGCTTTGCATTATTTTCACACCGTGTAATAAATGCTATTGTTTAGTCTAACAGCAGACAGTCAATGAAATCCAATAAATATTTTTACCTTATTTTTCTTTTAAGTTATGATGCAAGCCCTCTCAAATATAAGAACAGGAACTGCTCTTAATCCAAAGCCAAGTCTGTAAAAATGTAACCCAAAACATCAGGACCTGAAGAAAAAACTACTTTGTTTCTCCAAGCTCTACTAGGGGCAGTTAAAAAAAGGAATTTCTGTAGGTTTAAATAATATTACTAACACAAAACAGTTCAGCACATATGATGCCAAAGTCAGGGCTGGGGACTATCAGAGCGAGCAGTGCCATCATTCCAGCCTGCAGCAGCGGAATAGCTCTGGAAACCATTTCAAATGTCAGAGGAGGGAGGATGGATGGAGTGTCTGACCTTTGAAAACTGAAGGGTGGATCTCAGCAAAAATATCCCTGCTACCCTGAGCCACGCTGCTCCTGCAGGGCCAAGAAGGATCCTGGCCCACCTATTTGGTCTAGAAGGAAAAGTGAAAAAGCAAAATAAAGAATGTAAAAGCTGGCAAGATGCTCTGGAAACAGCCAGCCCCAGCTCTCTATCAGATCGGTAGAAGACAAACTCTGGCCAATAACCCAGGTTTAGGTTTGTTTCCCAACACCAGATCCTTGCAGAGAACCTCAAGCTTAAAACATCAAATGCGCTTAACGGGGATCTCTATGGGCTGCCAGCTCTGGTGGGACCAGGAGCCTCCCCTGTCAAACCACCACAACAGACAGAGCAAGGCAAGTTGTGCAAGACCAAAACATAAAGTAAGAAAACAAAATATCAAGTGTCAAGAGAGACAGAGAAAATGATGATAGCGGTGAAAATTCTGTTTCTGCAGGAGCTGGTCTTGCACGCTCAGCAGCGCTGTCACTCAGCACCGAAAAGCTGCTGCTTTCTCTGTCCTGCAAGCGGTGCCTCTGGTGACAGGGTAACGGGAGCGGATGAGCTCTCCATGTATCACAGCAGGGACGACCCATCCCTGCGCCCTTGGTGCAGAAAGGTCACTTCATAGCTTCTAAAAGGCAAAAATATTTTTTTTCCACAGCTGAGCTAGAGAAAATCTCTGCAGAAACATGGACTGAGAGGATCCCAAACGTTGCTGCTCCAGGAGTTGGGATGTGGAGCTGGAAGGAGCTCAGATGTGATGGAGGGGTCTGACTACCAGCCCTCCAAACACCAACTGCTCACAGGAAGGATCCATGCCTTCAGCTAACGTTTTGCCTCATTTCTTTATATTCTCTCTATACATTCATGGCACTTGCTCATACAGAACCAGCACTCCACGCTTTTCACCAAGAAATTTCAGTCACTTGCAGCCTGCAAAGATCAAAACCCATATGCCTGGATTTATGAGTTCCAGCCAAAGTCAGAGGAAATGTAAAAACAAAAAAAAACCAAACACCTGAAATAACTAACAAGCATAGCTTGTGTCTGGACTGAAGTAAGGAAATGTAAATAACAAACCTGGTCAATTATTTCCAAAAAACCTCAGGAGAGCTCCCAAGGTTCCTGCCCCACAGCTCAGACCTTGTTAATGTGATAGAAAAGGCCCCTGAGGCAGCAGGATCTCAGTTTCCTCCAAATTGAGCGATGCTGAAATCCAACTGCTGAAATGTAACGAATGAGGGATGGGTTGGTCCAAATCATCAGTTCTGCACAGCCACACAAGTGCTGCTCAGATCTTCACACCTTAATGCAGCTGCTCCTGGGCAAACCTTCTCCCCATGCACACCTACACTGTCAGAGGAGGGGGGGATTTCTTCTTCAGATAAAGAGATACAGGAAGATCTCAGAAGAGATCCATGAAGGATCGCAGCCTTACCCAGAGAAAAGTGACTATCCCAAACATGGCAGGCAAGGAGCTATCAATGATTTGGCTTTCAAATCTATTAAATGAAGCTCTTACATTTTAACAAGACATACGGAAGATGAATTTTAAATTTCACAATATCAGATCTATAATTCACTCATGCAAGAGTTGTAACTCAATCTTAAATATAAAATGAAACAGCACACACGATGGTGTTAACATCATCTTTTGTAATAATGTTGAGTGACTGCTCATAATTAGACTACAATTGCAATTTAATTGCACTGTGATCTAACTGGCCATAAAGAAGGAGCCTGGAGTCCCATCTCAAAGGGTGGAAAGATTAACCTTATTGTGGAAAACATAATCCCATTTCATGCCATTAAAAGGATCATATTAATTCCTGAAACATTTTTAACAGCAAAGATGGGGCACTTGGGCTCTAACCTCCATCTCTGGGGTGCTAAGTCACGGCTCTGGATGACTGACTTGCCACAAGCAGGATCAGCTTCCAAATCCTGATGAATGCCACACTGTAAATTCACGCACAGTAAAGATAAGGGCTTCCTCACAGCAGTATTTCAATACACAGACATACAAATTTCACAACGAAGATTAACGATTTGTAGCAAAATATATTAGAAGTGATGTGAAAAAGAGATTCTGCCTTCTTTTATTCCATGTTTCAGTAGTGCACAATGCTCATCCCACCAGGTCAACGTTGAAAACAGGCCCTATATATCTAAAATGCATGAACGTCTCAAGTTTTTTGATGGCAAATCCTTCTCTGCCTTTCAAATCCACCTGGTCCTAGAAGTCAAATGGAAAAAAGCCTTACAGAATTCACTGTGCAAAGACTGGCACTCAGCTACACAAAGACTAAAGGAAGCTTTTTTGGAGCTGATGCGTGAAGCTGTAGAAGTAAACTCATAGGAACAGCGAGAGCTCACTCTCTAAACAGCTTTTCCCTTCGCTGGCCCAACCAAGGCAGCTGCATGTTAAAGGAGATGCAAGCAAGCTCTGCTACATCTCAGGGACACATGGCTCAGCGCTCGCTCTCGTCTCTGCAGTGCCAACCCCTGCGTGGGATGTTCAATGTCACCCACCAACAGTGACACTCTGTGAACCAGCGGTTGCTAAACTACTGAACACCAAAAATTTACAGACGCATCAACTTTTCTTTCTTTTTTTATATGTTCTAAAAAAAAAAAAAAACAAAAAAAAAACAAAAACCACAAACACAAAAAACCCCAACACCACCAGCAATTCTCTCACAAGCTCTCTCAGGAAAATAAAAGGAAAAGGTCCAAATAGCAGCTCATACAAACTTTTTGAAAGAAGCTGGTTTTGTTCACATCGGTACACGTAACTAATTTCAACATTTCATGATCGCCTCATATAGCAAATGCCAGCCTGACATTGAAACGTTGAGTCACTGCACTGCATTTCAGAATTTATCTTAGGGTCAAGTTAATGTTTGAAAAGAAACAAACGCAGCTGATAGCGCTGGGTAAACAGCGACCGTTTCTGTTTGGGATCACGCCTGCTGCTGTTTGCCTTGTACAGGGCTAAAAAAAACCCCACAAAAAACCCACAACTCTTCCCTACTGTGGGATCATCCCAGCTGCAAAGAACTGTGGAAATTATTAATTGCATGAACTGATCTCAGCACCTCACAGTTTCAAAGAAATTGGTCATTTAGAGCTGGGGATCCTGAGAGAGATTTTTTTAGGGAAGCAATGCATTGAACTGAGACCTAAAAAAAACAGTTTAAAAATAAGCATACAAACACGTCAGCTTTGACAGTTTCCCATACCACACATCTGGCTTGGTATGATTTGACACAGGTCATCTAACCAGAGAGAAAAAATAAAATTCAAAGGCCGCAATTTGAAATCTCTTTGAATGCACCCATCTCTCACTGAGGGAGAAAGAAAACCCAGATACCTTGCCTTAAACACAACACCAACATTTTTTTACAGATACAGCCTTAGCTCTTCTCTTGTGAAGAATGGCATGATAAACTTTTGTTCTGCTGTGCTGGACTCTGTTAATCAAGATATATAAGAAGAGACAGCATGCCCACTTTTATTATTGATTTATCCAAGTGAGCTATTTTGAAAAATGTGAAGTGTATCCAATGAAGCTACAATATCCACAATGCAGCCAAAAAATCCTTGTGTTAAGGCACTGCAAGCTTTACACAAGAATATTACTCCTATAATTCAATCTATTAATTCTATACTCTCGGACCAAGTAATAATAAAAATGCATTTATTAACTCCAGAGGAGTTAATTGCCAATTTCATCAGAATTCAGGCACAGATGTAAGATGGAAACAGTCAGTCATAAAAGCACTACATGTTAACTGAGGTTTTTTCACACATTTGACAGTTCTGAAAGTTACTAAGATACATGGCAGCAGATTCTTCCTCTCTCCCCCCAAAAAACAGGCAACTCTAGTGGTGTATTTTTTTCTCAAACGCAATACCAGAAAAAGATGCATATGGGGAAAAGAAAGGCAAAGCTTCATTTAAGTTCTTTAGCTTTCCTCACTCTGTGTCACAGGATAAGGGAAGGACCAAGAAATCCCACATGAGCAGTATTAAATACTGTTATTCCAGTTAATCAAATTCATATAGGTTCCCCCTCTGTACTTTGTGGGAACCCAGTCAAACTAATGACTCTCAAAAGCAAGAAAAAATACTGCATGTGGACCTGTAAGTACATAAACCCCAGTTTAATGGCAAAGCTTGTGCATAGCCTGTTCACCTCTGTTTCACATCCTCGTCCCTTGTCTTCCCCTAAGAGCAAGGTCAGAACAGTTACTCTCTCTGTCCATGCTTGCAGAGCACTGACTTATTTATAGTAAATTTCCTGTTTTGCCAGCCTTGTAAATGTCATACAAAATAGACAAAGCAATAAAACGTATACATTTCCAGGCTAATATTGCCCTAGCACTTCTGCACCAGCCGATTACGCACCAAGAACTGGGAAGAGGAGGAGAACCGTAGTTAAAAATGTGTTTACAGTCTTATCTTCACACTCCTTCGCTGTCTGCTCTAGTGCCATGCACCTCCTGTTGAATGACAGTTGCCATCCCCAGAATGAGATTTTTAATCAACATAGAAGTAATGCATTTTAATTAAAACACTCTCCTTTTCTAATCTCAGGATCCCAACCCACAAGGGAGTCCCCTGCTCTGTGCAGAGCAGCACACAGATGCCAGGCTACCAGTGACAGCCACAGGAAACTGCTTTCCAGACCACCAAAATATTTATTTACTTTTAAAAACCCATATATTTCTAATCTATACTCCAGTCTAATAAAGCATTTACAAAAAATAAAAAGATGGGGACAAAAAGGGAAACTACAATCCCACAGTAATCAGGGGCTTGGTTTCACCTCTAAATGAGGATGGTCCAAGGTTCAAGTGCCTGTCCTGACTACAGGCAGGGTTTCTAACCTTTTTCTCCCAAGTTCCAGCTAAAAGTCAGCTCTCTGCCCCTTGTTTTGACCATCCTGGAGCTGAGACACATTTCCCACTAAATTCTGTCACTTCTGGTGCATTCCCATGACATGTTTCTATTTAGATTAACTACTGTTTCCAAAATAAAGTTTAATCACAAATTGCTTGGCTCAGAAGGGCTTTTTAGTCACCTTCCTCCATCAGCAAACACATTGCAACATCAGAGGCTGTATTTTAACACTTCTGCTAAAACAATCAGTACGCAAAAAAACCCTTGCGTAATTTCCTCATACTTTTCTCCCCCTCCTGCTTGGGCAGGGAAACCAGCAGGTGCAGTTTCCCTCCCCATTTCCCAGTGAAGCAGAGAAAACACAGCAGGGAAAACACAAATTTGTTTAAAGTCAACTGGTTTTGTTGGGAGTTCGACTCTATTAGCTGGAATATTTCTACTGATTTTGGGAAATGACTTAACACATCGCCACACTTTTGTGCGTCAGCTCCGGGGCAAGTTTTGAGCTGATGTTACCCCAGCAAGGGGCACAGGTGGCGGAGGCAGATGACACAGCCCAGTCCCTCTCTGACATCCCAGTGCTGTGATCTGCTCCAGCACCAGAGGTTTGAAGGATGGCAGTGAAACAAGTGCCTGCAGCCCTCCAGCTTTGCTCATCGCTGAGCCTATGGACAAGACTTCAGGTGACGGTCCTGCCAGCTGGCCATAAATTTTGTCTGCAGCAACCAGCTGAGTTGAACCAAGTCCAGAAAAAAATCCCTCTCGCACCACCAGCCACAGCAAAACCCCCAACTTTGGGATGTATACACGTCTGGATGACAATTAAACTTTCCCCTAGGGAATCTCTTGGGTGAAAACTTCCCTTCCTTTCTCCACTCGGAGCTGACCCCGCGGTGCTCTTCCACCCCGCACAGCTCCAGGTGTCCAGCTGCCATCCTCCCATCCAATCACCCTCAGCGGCTGCAGCAACGCTAGCAGTTTCCTGGCACTGAACTCCAGTCCTGCCCTGGAAATGACAAACCCATTATCGGCCAGGCCTGTTACGCCAACCTGTTGAGCGACTGTTGCGTGTACACGGATGTGAAGCGGCATTTTTTTCCATTTTCCATCTCACACGGGAGGACTCTTCCTCTCCTTTTCCCCAGCCAAACGGAAGAGCTACCTGTGTGTGCCTTCACCTGTGCACCGCAGGGCTAGGAGCACGGATGTGCCCTCACGTAGGGCAAACCAGGGGGGCGGAAAAAAAAGCAAACCCGAGCTGACTTTCAGCCGAAGAGGGGAACTGCCCTCGCAGGAGGGTCACAGCTTTTCCCTGCTGTGCAGCAATCACATGCTGCACTTTCTGTACAAGACTCTAGTCATGGCCCAGCGGTGCGGCTGCTCGGAAGGATGCTCAGCTGCTGGAGGAGGGAATCTCTCCCACATTCCCTCAGCTGTGGGTCTGCCTTGGCCGCTCCAGGGATCAGCCCCGGACACAGGGCTCCCCTACGCCCCCCCTACATCCGTGGGTGCCCCCGCAGGGAGTGCTGGATGCTGCGCGGTGCCTTAGGGAAAGTCTCCCGCAATCGCTCGCTGCGCTTAACGCAGGCCAGAAAACTGCGGGGGGACTCCAGGCGGACTCAGGACAAAGTGCCTGCGCATCAGCGCAGTCGGGAAAGGTGCGCACCTTACCCGCACTGCCGCACGCGACTCTTTTCGGGGCCCTGAGCTGCCCCAAAAGGGCTAATGTTCGCCTCAGCCTTCCGTACCACACTCGCCCGTTGGCCACCCAGCACCACAGGAGGGATCCTCCGCCTCACCCCCAGCCCCGTCCCCTCCCGGTCCCGCTCGCACCTTGCCGGACGGCTTTCACCACGATGGGGTCCTTGCAGCTCCGGATCACTTCCAGCACGTCGTAGCGCGGCAGTCCCGAAACGCGGACCCCCTGCACCTCCAGCAGCAGCTCCCCGTCCCGCTCGCACCTTGCCGGACGGCTTTCACCACGATGGGGTCCTTGCAGCTCCGGATCACTTCCAGCACGTCGTAGCGCGGCAGTCCCGAAACGCGGACCCCCTGCACCTCCAGCAGCAGCTCCCC
>NW_010206565.1:0-1372 GCF_000695765.1 Mesitornis unicolor
AGGAAGGGTGTTTATAGTTGTTCTTACATATTTACACATAATCCCAATCTCAGTCCTGATCCTAATTTCAATCTCAATGCTGATCCCAATCTATCTGAACCGGGGCCTGGGTCCCGAACCTATCTCAATCTCAATCCTAATGTTACTGTATTAATTGTGGCTTTTATTTAATTGGTAATTTGTGTGGAAAGCTGTTTGTGGTAGAGAAAAACTTTGCCTAATCCACATAATTAATTGATTAACTTGTATAACTAGATCTTAATTAGTGAATAATTAGGGATGGGGTAGTGTGTATAGGTGTAGTGGGTGTATATGTGGTGTGGTGATGTATATAGAGTAGTAATAGTATGAAAAGGAAAAAATACGGAGGACACTGTGTGATAAAGACCCATAGCGAGAGGTAGAATTAAAACAAATCCTGCAAGAGTACTAAAATACCATAAACTGCCTTATTTTTTGGGGAAAAAGCAAACTCTTCAGTGTTATAATTAATTTTAATTAGAGTTTTGGCACCGGCGAGGAGTTGACGTTGTCAGATAGAGGTGATGGGCACCTTGGTGGATGGAGGATGAGATTCAGGACTGAGTCTGTGCTGCTATGAGGGGGTTTTGCTTCTGCGCTGTGCATCTTTTGGTAAAAAATCAATGATTTTTGGGTAAAAATTGTCAGAGCGATGTATGTGCATTAATGAACACTGATTACAAATAAGGCCTCGTTAATTGGGGCCTGTTTTGGTAATGTCATTAGCTGGGAAAAGAGGGAAAACACCATAAAATAGTCCTTAATGATCAGCTGGGAATGAAGTGCCATTTAAGGGACAAAAATTGAGGAGGAAACCACTTTTAGAGAGCAGAGGAAATGTTCATTAAGAGCAATTAGCTCCTTTGTGTACCTTTGAGAAGTAAATAACTTGGGCATAGTAAAGATAGCATTAAGAAAGAAGCGGGGCTGGGAAATCTATGGAAGAATGTGCAGAAAAATGAGGATGAATTTGTATTTCCCCACAATTTTCCGACTGAATTACTCTTGACTTAAAAGGAGATCAGGTGGTTTTTGTCTGTTTAGGGCTTTTTTGGGTTAATTTTATTCTAAGTGTCCAATTGGGCAAGCTGTATATTGGGTTTTTTTTTTGTGCTTTAATCTCATTACACAGTTCCCCTGCAGGCAAGCTGTATATTTGTTTTTTGTGCTTTAATCTCATTAGACAGTTCCCCTGTGTAAAGCCCATAAGCTAATGGTTTGTAATGGGATTACAGCTGCTGTCTTATTTTACGCTGTTTTCTAACAAGGTTATTCAAGGATATTGTATTCAGAAAGAAAGTTGGTCTTCTAGCAAGGCTTTAATTTTCATTATAGTCAACTTTTCATTGTC
>NW_010206565.1:1708-1991 GCF_000695765.1 Mesitornis unicolor
CTCCCCTCGCCCCCGGGAAAGGGCCATGATTTCCTTAAGTTTGGCACTGTCATGTATCATCATTTCATTGCAAGGCTGCTTTAAGGCTTATCGTAAATTCAAGTTATTAATCAGTGATTAGGAAAATATCCCCATCCTTGCCGCAATAAGCAAATAAACCAGAGGGTGCTACGTTAATGCTGATTTTAGGCGGTGTTGCACTTGAATTTGCTGGTTTGGCTGAGAATGGCAGCAAATATTGCATCCTCCCCTGGTCCCCAAGCAGAAATTCCACTTTTGAGGG
>NW_010206566.1:0-22337 GCF_000695765.1 Mesitornis unicolor
TTCCAACCGAGTGATTCTGTGATTTTGTGAAAAATAGAAATTTCACTAAATGTGAATTCAGGATCTGTAGTTAAAAAATCTTTTTGGCTACATTAATCTTTTAAAGGCATCTCAAGACTGCCAAATTTTGTCAGTATACAATTTCACAACAGGAAGGAGCCATGTGCCAGACCCCCAGCTAGCCCTAGTTGTCTTGAATGTTGAATTTTGGTTTCTGAAGAGTAGTCATATTTCCCCAAGGGCTTCTTAGAAGATCTGACTGTCCCAGAATTATGGACCTTGGAGTTCTGGTAAGTCCCAGCTGACATAAAAGAGAGATTGTTCAAAAGATTATTTTTTTTTTACTCTAACTGCAAGAAAACATATCCTTTTTATATAATCTCATTCGCTACATTTGATAATACAACAGACTATTTGGGAATTAAAATAAAAGATTATGAAAATTTTTAACCTTTCTGTAGATTATGTTACTGGTATACAATGTAGGTTACCATACAATCACATCTTATCTTAAATTGTTAAAAAAGTTACAGCCCTGACTTGTTCAAATTATTAAGCAATTAGTCAAGAGTGGAATATATGAATGCATGCAAGGGTAGTAAAAAAAATTATGTACTTTAATTTTCTTCTATTACCATGTCTCTACAGAGAGATGAGATCCTTTGAGCATTCTAAGTGTGGTCGATCCACACTAGTTGCAGTCTGAAAGTCATATATCTGGGTTAGTGTAGTGCTGTCCTCAGTTTATATACATTTAGAAGTATGACATAAACAATTCACACGGTATAAAAATTTGTCACATTAGCTTGGCCATACTACAGCAGCTATATAGCTTCTTACCAGTAATTTGCTTATATCAAGCAGATTCAGAATATAGGCAGAAAGGCATGAACATATTTAAACCCTACCCTGTAATTATGCATTTGTATATTCAATTACACTGCAGGACACCTTATAACTTCACAGACAAAATCTACTTTCTTCTTCTTTATAGTATTGTTAGTGAGAATTTTCCCTTTTCTTCTCCAGTTTCAAGATGAAGGACAATGGAAAATAGTCTTGTACATTTCTTTCTTGTTTTCCTTGAAGGGAAAAATCAGTAGCCAGTAAGGAGGAAAAGAATTTAAATGTCCTATGCTTCATGCTCAGAACAGTAAAGCTTCAGAAATGTCTAGGAAGGAGAGTGGACAGACAAGAAATGCATTTAAATGAAATTTTGGAAAACTGTGCCTCAATAGAAGACATAGATCTTTAGAACGTCTCTCCCTAGGAGACACCTGAATATTCTGCATAACCTTTGATATTGTAGGAAGCTGAAATTTTTGTATCAAATTTTCATAACACCTTAAGCTTCTGTTTTAAATTTGCCTAGAAGTGCTTTAGTCCTGCTCTAGGCTATTCAGCCTGACAAGTAGTAAACGCCCAAACCTGATCAGATTCTAGAAAATTCACAGTGGAGTTTGAGTAAGGGAAAATGGTATGAAGCTGTTCATCCCTCTAGCTATGGCTGTTCAACGCGATGTGAGAGCATGAACTGTAGGAATCACTGTGAGTGCAACAATTTCACTTGCCCTAGGAAATGCAGCTCTTCCTCCTCTTATGTCCCTCATTGGATAGAATTTCTGATAAATAAAGCAGTAGTGCCATGGCCTTCCTTTCAAAACAACAGACTGAGGTAAAAGTCCTGCTGCCTCTTATTTCCTCCCTACATGAAGGCCTATTTGTTCTATTATGTGAAATGATCCATCTGAAATTGTTGCCACTATGAGTACAAGACTTTAATTCTGGAGAGGATGAGATTACAGACTATGTCTAACTCAGTAAACTGAGAATTTAATCCCTGCTCATCATGACAGGTTGGGTGTTTTTGTTTTTATTTTTTTTGGTAATGATTAGTTCTCCTTTTACCTTATATAGACCTATTACCTAAGGCATAAGGGAAATAAAATGGACTGTTTCAAAACTGACCTCATAAATATTTGGTAAATATAAATCTCAGGAAGGCTTTCAAAAAGCTCTTGGACAGTTAAAGATGCTACAAAATGTTTAAAGCACTTAAGCAGTAAAAGGTGTGAAAGGAAGGTAAAACAAAATTATTCTCATGAGAATGTATTTTTTAATGATCAAGACATGATTACATAATACTGCATTGAGTTAGTAAAAGATTTCAAAAAAGCCAGTATTGTAATATAAGAAAGTTTTTAACTCAGTAACATGATGCATGTATGAGAGTGTTATGGTTTAAGGGTTACCAGCCTGAAAGGGAAGGACAGGTGGTGTCTGTAGGACCCTGGAGGGTCAGAGATCAGTACTGTTCCCTCCCCTTTCCTGCCACAGTCTATAAAAAAACGAGGTTTTCACGGGCTTTTGCTGGCTTTCCTGGGCTGCTTCCTGTCGCATCTCGGAACGGCTGGGCCTAGCTCCACGTGCTCGGCAGCATCCACCACCATCCGCTTCCGACACCACTGCGGTCCCTGGTGACGAGTCACAGCAGTCGCAGTGGCCACGAGGCACTGCTTGGACATTTCCACTCGGGACTACTGGGATCGGGTTTTGTATATAATTATCCTTTGTCCCTTATTAATTCCCTTTTCCTTTCCCGTGTTGTTTTCATTAAACTTGTTACAGTTTTAACTTCCAACCTTGTGCGGAGCAATTTTTTTAATCTCTATATTATTATTATTCTCTCTCTATTCCCTTCTCTTAATCCTCCCCCTGGGATGGGTAGGGGCAATAGAGAGAAAATCCTGCTCTCTCTCTCTCTGACCCTTAAACGGAGACAGAGAGTGTCTATCCTAATACTTGTTTTAAGCCCCTGAGGACATTAAATACAATTTCAAAGTTTCTAGGATAATATGAAAGATACTGAGATTGAGCAGTGGTTAGGCAGTTCACCCAAGTGCTGACCCTTCTTTCTTGGCTCCTGAGTGCTCACTAAGTGCTATGACTGAAGATGTACATTCTTACTTAATATACATGTCTTTTAGATTTTAATTACATTTTGTAATTTACGTTGTTCATAATCAAAATCACAGAAGCAGTTTTCTGCCATTAAGCAATTTCTGTCCATGCACTGGAGTTTAGATAATGCCAGGTAACTATTTCTGTTCAAGAAAATAGATGTTAAATTTAACAACTTGAATACGACATTCTTGGTAAAAAAAGATGGTTCCTTCTTTTCCCTTTTATAGCTCCTCCCCTACTGTAAGCAGAGGCTTGTGAAATAATAGCACTAAAGAATAATGGGAGATGCTATAAAAAACAGCATAAAGTTATTAAAAAAACCAGCAATCCTAAAATAAATAAATTCCTGAGTGCATAAAAGCAGTTGCTGTATTGCTGCTTGTAATCAATTACTATACGCTAAGGCATTTGCTTTTCTTGAAGAACCTATTATTTTGAAACATAATGCAAAAACACAGCAGGTGTCATAGTACTGGGTCATGCATACTGCATCTCAGACAGATACAGAGAGCCTTAAACAGGCTAGAATCTGTGTGTATTCTACATTTAAAAAAAATCAAGAGACTTTGTATCACTGCTCTAAACAGTTTTGCTACATTTGTTTTTGGGATCATGACATTAATTACCGAGACTAAATCCTTCATTATGCAGTTTGTTGAAGTATTTAAAGCAATACAGCAGCTTAAACAGAAAAAGTGGAATTAACTTTCAATAGCTAGCTTCTCAGTTTCAAGGAATTTATATATTCATGTTCCCAAATGCATGTACAATATAAGAAAATCTCACTAATTAGAATTTTGCAAGTCTGTACGCTTTTTATTACACAAAAAGTAGGTCTCCCATTTTCTCAGAGATTTACTATCATATGCTAATAAAGGGTTTAATTTTACTTATATTTTGAATTATAAAAATAATCTACTTAATATTTGGTCATATATTTGCTATTTTGTTGTGAAATAATAGCTGAAGAGAATAAAAACAAGCTAATTGGTAAAATAGAGTGTAAACAATTTTTGAAATATTGAAATAATGCTATATACATATTTGTAACCTCACTAAATAAGATTCTATGAGATATTAAATATTTGTGTAGGTTTCAATATTTGAAATTTTAATAGTTTCTATTGAGTCTCATAGTTTCAATGAATTATTTATGTATGTGTGTGTGTGTATATATATATATACCACAAAAACATATATATGTGTGTGTGTATATTTATATTCCCACAGAAATATTTATTATGTGTGCATGTGTAAATACCATAGATATATATATCTCTGCACAAAAATATCATCATATACTTACTGAATTATATCATAGAATCATAGAATGTGTTGAGTTGGAAGGGACCTTAACAACATCTAATAACCCCCCTTGCAGTAAGCAGGAACATTGTTACTAGATCAGGTTACTCAGAGCCCCATCAAGCCTGACCTTGGACATCTCCAGGGATGGGGCCTCCACCACCTCACTGGGCAACCTTTTCCAGTGTTTCACTACCCTCACAATGAAGAACCTTTTTCCTAATGTTTAATCAAATCTACTCTGCTTTAGTTTAAAACCACTGCCCCTTGTCCTATTGCTACATGCTCTTGTAAAAAGTCCCTCGCCAGATTTCTTGTAAGCCCCCATCATGTACTAGGAGGCCACTGTAAGGTCTCCCCAAAGCCTTCTCTTCTCCAGGCTGAGAAATTCCAGCTCTCTCAGCCTGTCTTCATAGGAGATCATCCCTCTGATCATTTTTGTGGCCCTCTTCTTGACCCACTCCAACAGCTCCTTGTCCTTTTTGTGTTGAAGACTCCAGATGAGGTCTCACCAGAGCAGAGTAGAGGGTCAGAATCATCTCTCTCTATCTGCTGGCCCACAGCATGAAGTATAGCTATCAGAACCTTTGAAGTTTCCTTGTATTAGTCCTAAAACTGCAACAATATTAGGAACATAAAGAGAAGATTGTAAAGCTTCCAAAACATAACAGCACTATTTTAATTTTCCACTGGTTCTTGTAGGGTTAAATTTAGCTAGCCAGATCTTACAGATAGAGAGATAAAAGATAAAGTTTTCGAAATTCTTAAAACCACACCTCACAAGGTGTTATAGTTCTTCCCCCTCACCTTTTAATGATGAGCTATCTTGAGTACATGGTAACATATTGGCTTTCATTCTGGATGAACTATAACTTCTATAATTTTCACAATTTTGTTATTTGCAAGTTCTGTGCTTTTTTAATACACGCACTACTGTTCTACTACATCTCCCTTAGGAATCTTGATCACAGGCAGCCTGTGTGAAAGGTGAGCTTTTCCATGCACAGGCAGCCTTTCACAAGAAGTGCATGATGAAGGCAGAGGCAGAAGCACATTTGCATATTACAACAAATATGCTAAACATTAAAACAGAGACACATACCCCTTTTCTTCTTTTTACCATCAGTAAGAGCTGCTCACTTCAGCCTTAATTGTTGTCATTGCTTCTATATCTAGGTATATCTAGAAACTTCTTCTCAGTGAGGGTGACAGAGCACTGGAACAGGCTGCCCAGAGAGGTTGTGGAGTCTCCTTCTCTGGAGACATTCAAAACCCGCCTGGACGCCTTCCTGTGCAACCTCATCTAGGTGTTCCTGCTTCGGCAGGGGGATTGGACTAGATGATCTTTTGAGGTCCCTTCCAATCCCTAACGTTCTGTGATTCTGTGATTCTGTATAATTGGAAGAAAAGAATGGGTAAAATTGTCTTTGTTGGCTATACAGGAATGTAGGCATAAATTGCTACTAAAACATTTCTATATTGTCCTGAAAGTAAGTAATTTGGAGAGCAACAAAAGAATTTGAACTTGTCAACAAAAGAATGAGACTTGATCTCTGAAGCAGAAAATCCCAACATAGAAAACAAGGAAATCAATTAGGTGGTAATCAGGGGCCTACAGGGTGCAGTTTCAAATAAGTGACCTCTTTTTTGTAACTGCTATCTGATATGTCAAGTAGAGATTCTTACTATAAATGGTGTCTAAAGTAGATAATTTGCTTGTTTTAAATATTAACTTAAAATAACCTTTTAGTTTATATGGATGCAATAGAGAGTATAAAGGTCTTTCAAATGAATGTCTGCAAACATAATATCCTTAGAAATGTGAACCATGGCATGTCTTTGCAGCCATTTAATAGTTACCTACTCAGCATCTAACCATTTGACATGTCTGCAAAAAAATCCCTCTCTCCCTTGTGCCCATACACCATGCCTGCTTAAACAAATTAACTGAAAGCATAAGAAAAATGTTAAGTTATAAATTTAATCTGGTTTCCCAAATCATGAATGCCTATCCAGAGACAAATCCTTGAAGATTACTTTGGTTTTGCACTGTATAGTATGTCATTCCATTATAAGCTCATTTTCATACTCTAAGGAGTTCAATCCTATCAAAGACAGGTAGAAGACCCTCACATAAATGTTCAGGATATTAAAAAGGGCAGCCTTGTGTATCTTTAAGAAAAATAATTGTGTGAAGGTGGTGTCCCTTGTAGCTATCTTTTGGTGGTGTTTTAAGTAATTCTTTTGAAGATTCTTCAGCTTTTTAGCAGCTCCTTTTCTCCAGAGATGTTCTCAGGTGTTTTAAAAAGTCTTTCATGTATCCCCTCTCTTCTCACATTTTTGAATTTGGTGAATACATCTGGCTTGAAGTTAGTACTTTATGTATCTGTCTTTTAGCAGTTATAGAGGCTCTAATTTATCTTTAGAGAGGCTTTATGTCGTGGTTTAGGCCCAGTGCATAACTGAACACCACAGTGCCCAAAAAAAGGGCTAGTCAAAATAAGGACTGGGAGGGCTTCTCACCACTTAAACAGGTCACAGGCAAAAGACAGACTCATCATAAGGAATAAAAAAGAAAACAATTTTAATTTGTTACCAACATGAGAGTAGAACAATGGGAGATACAACCAGATCTTAAAAAAAATCAAAACATCTTCCTGCCACCCCTCCCTTCTTCCCAGGCTCTGCTTATGTTTCTGGTTCCTTCACCTTCCCCCTCCCTCTTTTGCCTTGAGGCATAGGGGGATGGGAGTGGGGTTTGCGGTAGGTCTTCCTGCCATGTGCTTCTTAGGAGAAGGGAAAAAAAAAACAACTCAGCTCAGTGTCTCTCTCTGCTTCCACGTGGCCCCCTTTCCATAGGGGAAAAAGTCCTCAGAAGTCCAATATGAGTCTCCCCACAGCTGCAGTTTCCCTCACACACAAAACTGCTTCAGCCCAAGTCCACAAAACTCCAATCTGGATCTGCCCATGGTCACAGTTCCCTCACACATGACCAGTTGACCCAGTTCTCACCACAGGTTGCAAAGGGGAAACCTGAGTTCTGCGTCCTCCTTCTCCTCCCTCTCTTTTCTTTCCTTCAAACCGACCTTGATGTTCTTCAAAGTTGTTCTCCTCAGGCCCCACTCCTTTCTCCACTGCAGGTCTCCTCCGATGGTTATGGAGATCCCAGCTCTTTCTCTATTTTTTTTGGGATGAGGCTGCAGCGGGGCTTAAGCTTAAGTTGTGGTCAGGGCCAGCCAAACCCAGCCGGGGAAGGCCTGAGCCACACCAACTGCACCTGGGGCCGCACTGGTCAGGGCCGGTGCAAGAGAGAGAGCGAGGCGTGCCCTCCACCCCTCTTAAATACATGAATTTGCAGGGGTGCTGATTGGCTTGGCCTTGGTCAGATGTGGGTCTGACAAAGGAAAAGGAGGAGCTTTTCAGGTAGCTTCTCAAAGGGCCATCTCCGTAGCCCTTCCCCCATTACCAAAGACACAACCAAAAACCCCCTCACAGAAAACCCAATACACTTTATTTTAGAGACATAAAGGAATAATGTAATTGTACTTAATTTGACACCTTCTGAACATTAATGTTTTAGTTTTAGTCACAATATGCTAGAAACCAATATATTATTTATTCAGTCCAGTAATTAACATATGTTTTCTTAATAAAAAGTTAAGGCAGAGTTTCAGTTAACCTAGATAATTTGGTTTCCAGCAATTTATAACTACTACATACGATTTTTCTCTCTTGCCAATTTTAACCAAGATCTCATAGATTAGTATCATGGATCTGAGTTATTGTAATAGGAAAGTTAGTGTGGACAAAGCCTCCCAAAAACTCTTTCTTTTTTTTCTCCAGAACCTACTCAGGATAAAGTCCAGTCTCTTCTCATGGCTACCGTATCTAAAGACAGAAATAAAGATCTGATGGTTCTGAGTTTTAAATGCTGAATTTCCTATTATTGCTATATTACTAAGTCATACTTTTATCTTTCTTTCTAGTTTTGCAAATGTTAATTAAAGAAGGAATATTCACACACACAGGATACACTTCACATTAAAACTTTACTAAACAGGTGCAGAACCTTCTTGGACAAGAATTATTTTTGTTTCTCTAGACATTGACTGGAGCTAACAAGAAAAAGTACTTAATTTCGTTCAGATTGGAAGAGATTACTCTCAGAAAGAAGCATTAATTCACCAAGTGCTCCACTACATTGATCCTAACTTGCATGCCTTGTGCATACCTATTCTAGCTATTTTTGTGTTGTTTTCATTGACTTCATGCTTGTAACTGCAGTTTGTCTAAGATTATTGTAAGGTCCTGCATCTGGGTTGGGGCAATCCCAAGTACAAATACAGGCTGGATGGAGAGTGGTTTGAGAGCAGTGCTGAGGAGAAGGACTTGGGGGTGTCAGTTGATGAAAAACTCAACATGAGCCGGCAATGTGCGCTTGCAGCCCAGAAGCCCAACCGCATCCTGGGCTGCATTAAAAGAAGTGTGGCCAGCAGGTCGAGGGAGGAGATTCTGCCCCTCTACTCTGCTCTCATGAGACCTCATCTGGAGTACTGCATCCAGTTCTGGGGCCTCCAACATAAGAAGCACATCGAGCTGTTGGAGTGGGTTCAGAAGAGGGCCACAAAAATGATCAGAGGTCTGGAGCATCTTCCCTACGAGGACCAACTGAGAAAGTTGGGGCTGTTCAGACTGGAGAAGAGAATGGTCTGGGGGGGCCTTATTGCAGTCTTCCGGTTTCTGAAGGACTCCTAAAGGAAAGCTGGGAGGGACTTTTTATGAGGGCAGGTAGCGATAGAACGAGGTGGTGAGACACTGGAACAGGTTGCCCAGGGAAGTGGGGGATGCCCCCTTCCTGGAAGTGTTCAGTGTTGGACAGGACTTTGATCAACCCAGTCTAGTGGGAGGTGTCCCTGCCCATGGCAGGGGGGTTGGACTAGATGATCTTTAAAGTCCCTTCTAAACCAAGCCATTCTGTGATTCTATGATTCTATGATTCTATGATTCTAAAGTAGCGTTTTCTTGCATGCACTTCCTCCTAGAAATAGGCATATGATAACATGTTTTAAGTGTTTACTAAAGCATTGCTGTTAAAGCCTGTGATGCCTACATACTAAATTGCATTAATCTCTATAAAATTAATATTAGCTTTCCTTAAACTCAAACATAAGAGTACTGAAATAATGTAACCAGTGAAAAGTATGTAAGCATTCTGTAATACTGTGATTGCATGCCAAAGACAATCCATAAGCTTTTTCTGTAAATATGTGATCAATGTGACAAATAAGCTGTATGTGGCACATAGGATGCATAAAAGTATATAAAAAAGTCACTACACAAGACCAAGATAAGCATAAGGAACTGTAAAAAGACTGGACATCCTGCAAAATATACAAGAATTATGAATAGTAAAAAGAAAAGATAAACAGTACTGGGAGCAGATGAGCTGCAAAAGGATGTGGAGAGAGTAAATAACATATCTTTCAGTTTAAAACCTATTTCTCGGAAGAAAGTTAAACCTGCACTCTGCAAAATAAAATCCATTAACCATTAAGACTCTAGAGAAATATCATTTGCTGAAAAACAACTCTTGCAGAACTTTTCTAATGTTGAATTTTTAATTGATGGTATTACCCTCAGTTATTGCTAACAAATAAGCAACTATATATTTTGTGAGTTTCTTTTAATGTACAATAGCAGAAAAGATAAATAACTTGGATCATTTTTAAATGTAGGATATATCTGTCTGAAAGTCGTTGTGTTGTTCTGAATCTTGTAGGCATATGTTAAGCTTCGTTCAGTTCTAGTGCACTAGGATGGACACAGTAGACTTCAATCAAGTACCTGGTTGATAGCCAGAGACCTCACAAAATTTACTTGCGATTACGAGGTAGCTATATGTATAGGTTATACAGGGATATTATGCCAATATCTATATATATTTATGTTAATGCCCATTATCTTCTAATGTACAACATTTCAAGTAACCAACATGCTGATTATATAATACTGACTGAGTGTTCTCTGGAGCTAAATTAGGGCTGCCTTATTTTGTGAAGTAAACTAGGAAGTTGCCTAGAACTACATATCTGAAACTATAGTAAATGGATGTACCCAATATTAGCACAACATAAGCATGAAATTATTTCAATTTAAAATGTGAATGGAATGTACTACTTATTTTTTTTATGTTGAACCAGGATCACTAGGAAATAAAATGAAAAAAATTAAAACCTTCAAAAGCACATGAGATAAGAAAGAATAGAAAATATCAAAAAATTACAAGGTCAATGAGTAGTGCATCATCAATATATTAGTAAAAATATGACCATGAATAGTCCTTAATGACATTAGGCAGACTGTACTTTAATATTTTCTCAATGCAAAGAGTTTCACACAAAGAGTAATACAAATTAAGTTATAATTTCACAAGCAAATGTTATGGTAAAAAAGATGCTTGCTTACGCAGTCAAACACTAATTTTATGGGGTTTTTAAAAATCCTCTTACTTTTTTTTCATCTTGTCTTTTAAAAACTGCAAAATGAAACAAAATATATTTTTAAAAAGAAATAATTTAATGAATTACCTTGCCAACAGGCATCAACTATTTCATGAGTATAAGATGTGATCACTCTATTTTAGTCTTATATTAACATCATAGAATGTCCTTTTTTACTGATTCTTGTCGTAAAAACTGCAAGACAAAGATTGAAAACTTGTAAAAAAAAAAGGAGTGTATACAAACTGAAGTAATGATACATAAATTAATCTAGATAAACCCTCCTGAAACAAATCCTGCAATGTACTTCCATTACAAAAAGAAAATTACTCATTACCACTTTCTGTCGTGGTTTAGGCCCAGTTTGCTGATGTGCTTTTTTGCTGCATGAAGTTCATTCTCACAATTTTTGTTACCTTATGTGATAGTTCAATTATGCCTGTTCATTTCCTAATTCATCCTAAGATACAATAGACAGTACATATCTAGTTTATTATAGAATGCCTCAGCTAAATTTCTATGGCAGAAGGGTGAAGGAAAAGGGACTGTAACTTCTCAAATACTTGATTAATGACATTAAAAAATGCTGCCTGGAAAGTCTTATTAAAATAATTATGAAAATAATGAAATGAGCTTTGCACATTTACTTAGGATTATTGTTTTTGCTGTGACATGCATGACATTTAGTTATAAAATTTCTATTGTGTTCACTGTGGAGGTTTAAAAAAAATACAGATTTTTCGTTGTTTATGCTTTAGTGCAGAGGTGACAAGGTGCTTGCCTAAAGATGTGTCTCTATTTTCAGAGACATTTCTCCAGTTCCTCCTAATAAATTCACATGTGGTTAACAGTTCATATCCTTGCTTGTGCTATATTAACCATACAAAAAGAATTACTCTGTAAAGCTTAATATCAAGTAGTACTTGATACTACTGGATTTCAAATCAATTTTGTGAGCTTTCTTTTTTTGGAACTAATTGCTCTGTACCTTCAAGGTACAGTGTCTTGAGGAAGACTTCTCTAAGCCTATATCTAGAAGGAAGGAAATAAGTCTTTATTAAAATAATCCCTTCTTTGACAGGGATCTACTTATCTCTTCATAATTCATTATTTAAAAAAAAGTACCCTCTCAAAAATGGATGCTTCTCCTCTCTCATTCAGAAAAGATTAAAAAAGTCTTTACTATATTAACATTCAAAAGTAATGATAGCCATATGTGAAAAGCTGCATGTGAGCTGTTACTAAACTCTTGAAAGGCTAGTAAGGGTATTAAACACTGGTAAAGATTTTTTTCTTTCACCTTAATTCTGAGTGATACATTAATGAAACTGTTTTACTAAAATATTCCCCATGCCTTTGTGAAGAAGGAAGACCAGAATGACATCAAGGATATTTTCATCACTCTGGCTTCTCTTTCAGTCTTCTGGTAAATTTTTGAAGATTAATTTTATTTGCAGATAAGATTTGTGAGAATGCAAGTGAAGGCTGATCTGCAACTGACATATATACAACTTTATATACATATATATATCTCCAACATGGATAGGTGGTGGTAACAAATAAAATTGCTCTTCCTCTGACACCTTTCTTTCTGAACAACAACAATTTACAATTTGACACTTTTCTTGTTGTCATAATAATTTAAAATGTTATCATATAAAAACTAGTAACTATAGACTAATGTTACAAATATTTCTGTAGAGTTATGTCATGCATAGAATTATATTATAAAGGGGTCACTTTCTGCACATTTGATTTTTAGGAACCCTTTCCATTTCTTAACAACTATAAAAGCCATTCAAAAAAAATGGAAAAGCTTCTCAAAAGTTACCACATAATTGCCTAGTTTAACTTGGAGTGCAGGAAAATTATTACAGTGAAAGTCAATGTAAAATCTTATGGAAAATCAAGGTTCCATGTATTCCCAAAATCTCTAATCAAGTTTCTGTAATGCAGTTACAGTCTCACACTCACTCTCTAATAGATTTATTTTATTCACACACTCACATTCACAAAGTCAGAAATAATATAGAGATGCAGAACTCAGAACTTCTACTGTGCAGACTAGAATACAAATAAATTTACTTGCTGGAGGGAAGGTGCTCACTCAAGGAATGGGAGAGGAATCTGAGGCAAAAGAGTGTTTAGTCAGCATCAGATATTCACAGAAGATAGAAGATCACATACAGCTACTGATTCACTGGCAGAAGAAAACTTGGTAATGGGATTTAAAGCTAACATACATGAGAATTTTTAAAGTATGTTTCCTAAGGAGAGAAAGATTAGTTGATTAGGCTGTCTGTTTCCCTCCTTACTTCTGATAATTTTGAGAAATTCTGACCAAATTCAACCAAGTGAAACAATGAGGTAGACATCATTAACATACTAAATTCCTATACTTCCTGTTAAAAAATAGCTGTGTAGATAAGAACACTGTTAATACATTCCATGAGGGAAAGAATATTTTATAAAATTCAAATTTTAAAAAGTCCCAAGCATTACAAGTTTGATAGTCAAAGAGTAAGAAAAAGTTCTCATATTTATATATATATACAAGGGTTCACATATTTGACATAGATGCTGTAGTCCCTTAAACTTTAACTGTATCAATCAGACACAAATTTAATATTGTAAATGCAAGGAAAGACATGTGGGAATGTTCTTTCTATTTTGAGATGTAACATTAATATATTATTCATGGTTTCCATTTTCTAACAACTGTAAGTGAAAGATAGCTACAAACTTTACTGGTAACCTTTATCACAGTTCTGCAGAATTATATTATGCATCTTGGTCAGTTTTTCAATGTATTGTGTTCCTCATATTTCATTTTGGACTTTACCTATCTGCAACATACCGTTGTTTGAATGAGGCAATTCAAAAAGTTCTGAACAAGTGGACAATGAGAATTTTATCTTAAATATATTTATTAGCTTGGATAGATTGGAGGTTGAGTAGAAAATATCTACCGTAATTGTGGAAAAAGAATCAATTAAGTTTATTGTATATTCAGTCAAGGTAAACCTGGACACTTATTTCAGGAAAACCATACATAGTTTAAGGGACTTCCCTGGTTTAAGCCCGGTGGGCAGCAAAGCACCACAGAACCCACAAAGGAGGGCTAGACAAAAGAAAAGGATAGGAAGGGGTTTGCTCACCACTTATGGTGACTCATCCTGGAGAGAAAAAAATCCAAAACAATTTAATTCTGTTACCAGTATCAGAGTAGAACAATGAGAGATACAATCAGATCAAGCAATTTCCCCCCACCTCTTCCTTCTTCCCAGACTCAGCTTTGTTCCTGGTTTCTTTACCTCCCCACCATGTGCAGCGATGCAGGGGAATGCAAATAGGGGTTGCCGTCAGTTCATCCCATGCAGTATCTGCCACTCCTTCCTCTTCAGGGATAAGGAGGACTCTTCCCACTCTTCCTCAGCTTCCAAGTGGTACCTCTTCCACAGGAGAAAAGTCTCCCACAGAAGTCCAAATGTGAGTTTCCTCATGGCTACAGTTCCCTCACGCATTAAGTGCTGCAGCACACACTGCCTGAAGTCATGGCCTCTTCAGGAGGAGCTACCTTCTCATGTGGATATCTGCTCCACCACTGAAACTCCACAGGCTGCAGGCTGGTTGACCTATGCTCTTGCCACGGGTTGCAGGGGGAGCCGAGCACCTCCTCCTCCTTCCTCTCCTTTCTTTCTTCACCAACCTTGGTGTCTACACAGATTTTCTCCTCGCATCCCACTCCTTTCTCCACTGTGGGTCTCTACTGCTAGTACTTGAAGAGTTCCTGGCTCTCTCTTTTATGCTGGAGCTGCAGGGGAGCTTGAGCTTGAGTTGGGGCCGGGCCACAGCCAAGGCAGTGCTGCCCACACCTGGGGCTCCATTGATTCAGGACAGAGCAAGCAAGAGCAGCCTGTGCACTGCACCCTTCTTAAATACATTAATTTGCAGGGATGTTGTTTGGCCTGGCCCTGGTCAGAGGTGGATCTCACATTGGAGCAGGGGGAGCTTCTAGTAGCTTCTTACAGGGCTATCACCAAAGCCCTCCCCCACTACCAAAAGAAACCCCAAAACCCCTCACAGAAAACCCAAAACAGGAATATAAAAGATGTTAGTATATAAGCATGCAAAAAAAACTATAAGGCAAGGACAGGATTTTGAAAATGGCGTTTTATCTTTGTACCAAACATTCTGCAAGAGAAGACTCATCTCCATCTTATCCTTGTAGTGAGCCATTTAAACAAGAGGACAAAATGTTTTTAATAACTATTTAAAAATCTTAATTTACCATTTAATGTAGATTCTTAAGACAATATCTTTCTGTTGTGGCTAAAGTGGCTTACTTTAATTCCTAATATTGGAAACAAAATTGTCCACAGTCTGAATCTTGAGATTATAGAATTATTGTTCCAGAGATATTTAATTTGAATATTTTTTATTTTTTGTATCTGTAAATTTCCTCACAGTTTCATTTATTAAATGGTTGGATTGGATTATTTGTTTTAAATTAGTTGTTGAATATGTAACTTGCACAAGAGAAGAATGAATGCTTCTTTTGTGAAGTGAAAGAATATGACTGTCAGGTCAAAAAGGTAAAATATGTATAAAAAGACTTTTTGAAATGCATTACATACTAAATCTTTGAGTTTTGAAGATAGTTGGCTGACTACACATTCTGATGGTTCTGAAGAGTTCCCAGCTCTCTCTCTTTTCGGGCTGGAGCTGCAGCGGGGCTTAAGCTTAAGTTGGGGCTGGGCTGGCCCTGCCCAGCCAAGCAAGGCCGGGGCTGCACCACCTGCATCCGGGGCTGCGCTGATCGGGGCTGATATAAGAGAGAGAGTGAGGGTGCCCAGCACCCCCTTTAAGTATATGAATTTGCAGGGGTGCTGATTGGCTTGGCTCTTGTCAGAGATGTGTCTGACACTGGAGCTGGGGGTGCTTCTCTAGTAGCTTCTTATAGGTCTACCTCCATAGCCCTCCCCCACTACCAAAAACAAAACCAGAACCCCTCACAGAAAATCCAATACAAAAAACCAACACCACTACATGGAAAGCCAGTACAATTATTCAGAGTGGCACTTGAGTACATTCATACACATACACAGCCTCACAGAAATCACAAATAGGCATAATGGTAATGACTGTTCTAACAAAATATTGAATGCCTTACATTTCAGACTGTATTTTTTTTTCTGCACTGCTTCAGGGACATTTTACTTCTGGAGAAGGTGCAACATCACTGACATGTCGCTGGCTACTAAAAAGCTGTATACTTTCATGCTGCTCATAGCAATGAATACGTAACTGGAATTATGTCTGGAAATGGGTAGAATTTTGTGGATAAAAGTAGCCTTCTGTTGAGTTACTGTCATTTTAAGAGATAGATGGTGCATTCCTACATTACTGTCTAATACAAGTACTTGTTCTGTCTCATGAGTTTGGCTGCTGCACATCAACATTACTGCAGATGTCATTAGCACCACAAGAAAGCAAGAGGTTAAACAGATGAACTCTACAGAAATATGAAGTTACTACTTTCTATCATGGGTTATCTGTTTGCATGCTTGGAATATCTAGTAATGGAATGAATGACCAAAAGCTTCCTTTCAGATTCTGCAGTTTTACTCTTTCATTAACCTTTTCCCTTTTTTTTTCAAAATTTCCAGGAGGTATATGTATCTTTCTCTTCTTCTTAGCATCCATGAACTATTGCTGGTCTTCATTAACAAAATTATCCTGATGAAGACTCAGGTCCCAGCCATTTGTTCTCTTAAGGGTTCAGGAAAGTTTTCAAAAATTTCTTTCTTCTTCCCTCTCTCTTTGTAATTGCATAGCAATGACCATGGCAATGCCGTACAAAACAGATAGATCACTTTCTCTAC
Source organism: Mesitornis unicolor (assembly GCF_000695765.1). Lineage (NCBI taxonomy): Eukaryota > Metazoa > Chordata > Aves > Mesitornithiformes > Mesitornithidae > Mesitornis > Mesitornis unicolor. Next base: position 16,655 of record NW_010206566.1, read on the forward strand.
TTCCATCGGCTTTTTAGGTATCTAAGGTAATCAGTGCAATCAGTTCTTCTATATTATACAGAGCACCTATCCGATTTCCAGGATAATACCTTCCTGTATAACCATCTAGATTGGTATTCCCTAAAATTTCCCTCAGAACTTTACAGGTATAACCTGCCTTCTTAATTCTTATATGTGTTTGATTGTACTAAAATTCAGGTATTTGGATTCAATCCATTTAGCCAAGATATTAGTGAGACCAAGTGAGACCTAGACAGGCTGGAGAGCTGGGAGGGGAAAAAATTAATGAAATTCAACAAGGACAAGTGTAGGGTCTTGCATCTGGGGAAGAACAACCCCATGTATCAGTATAGGTTAGGGACTGACTTGTTGGGGAGTAGCACAGCAGAAAGGGACCTGGGGGTCCTGGTGGACAGCAGGATGACCATGAGCCAGCACTGTGCCCTTGTGGCCAAGAAGGCCAATGGCATCCTGGGGTGTATCAGGAGACGGGTGGTTAGTAGGTCAAGAGAGGTTCTCCTTCCCCTCTACTCTGCCCTGGTGAGACCGCATCTGGAATATTGTGTCCAGTTCTGGGCCCCTCAGTTCAAGAAGGACAGGGAACTGCTGGAGAGAGTCCAGCGTAGGGCTACAAAGATGATCAAGGGAGCAGAGCAACTCCCTTATGAGGAGCAGCTGAGGGAGCTGGATCTCTTTAGCTTGGAGGAGAGGAGACTGAGGGGTGGCCTCATTAATGTTTATAAATATGTAAGGAGCGAGCGTCAGGACAGTAGAAACAGGCTCTTCTCAGTGATGTCCAATGACAGGACAAGGGGCAATGGGAGCAAGCTGGAGCATAGGAAGTTCCATGTGAACATAAGAAAAAACTTTTCCACTGTGAGAGTGACAGAGCACTGGACCAGGCTGCCCAGAGAGGTTGTGGAGTCTCCTTCTCTGGAGACATTCAAAACCCACCTGGATGTGTTCCTGTGTGACCTAGTCTAGGTGATCCTGCTCTGGCAGAGGGGCTGGACTAGATGATCTTTTGAGATCCCGTCCAGCTCCTAACATTCTGTGATTCTGTGACATTAAGACTATGATAGTGGTATCCTGCCCTCTTATTTATTTACTTTCCCCCTAGTCTCTGTCATCAGCAAATTTTATTATCAAATTTGATCATCAATCTCAGTCATTGATAAAAGAACATTAGTGTCATACCTAATACCAGTCCTTGAATTACCCCATTAGATTATGTTATGCACATTGATATCTCATCATTAACAATGACAATTTAAGATGACATATATATTGTATCAGCCATGAAAAAGAATTCTGCTCAGTGGGAGATAAAGCAGCTGTAAAATATATCTTTTTTTAAAGAAAGGAGAGGCTACTGATTGTTTTAGACTGAGCTATAATAGGTTACTACCTATAAATAATTTGTAGGTGCATATAAAGCATATTCCTTGACTACTGATATATGATTGTAGATTTTATTTACCACTTTCTGTGTCTGAAACCAAAATAACCCACTTGTATCTTCAAATGAGAAACTGTACCGTACCCTGGCTTACATCTGAATCTCCAAACAAAACAGAATTTCAAATCCTAAAACACGCAGAAGCAGAACATGCACAATTCAATAAAATCCCACACTTGATGACAAGAAGTTGAGTCAGAAAATTAAGATAAATGCATGTCTGTCTTGCAAAAATTCAGAGGGGAAGAAGAAGGAAAACAGCTGCAGCTAATGTATCTGGAGTTTCCTTTCTAGTTCTTTTATTACCTTAATTTAAAATGAGTTTAGCACTAATAAAGTTTCTAAGCGAAATAAAGTTTCAGATTACAGACAAGTGTTTGATTATCTAGGGAAAAGGGCTGATGACTGCACAGGATCCAGCCCACTGTTCAAGCACAAAATTAGATTAGTTATAGAAAGTTAGCTTTTTCTACTGCAGAGATTGGTAAACAAACATCTTTCTTGGCTTCACCTACTCACCTTTGTTATATGCATAGGGACCTTAGCAATTATATCTGCTGTGTAAGGGAAACAGTGATATGCTCCATTCTGTGGCTTTATTTTTTCAATATGTGGCTGCCTAGGAAATAAATAGGTATGCTCAATGGAATTCACAGAAAAACATGATGTTGACATTAGTGTGTTCAAGAGATTGCAATTTTGACCAAATTTAAACAAGTGATTGTGTTAACTTGTAAAGAGACAAAAAGATTCTCAAACTTGATCTTTTTCAAATCAAATTATTACAGTAAATAATTGTAATAATTTTGTCTTGCTGCTAGTATGTTTTTGCATAAGGGCAACCCATTTGACCTTTTCCAAATGTCAGCAATAATATTTAATATGAATATGCTTCACAGGCACTTTAAACAGTCATATAATGTTTAATATTATAAGATAATAATCTTGGTATTTGTACTTAAAATGTCACTGAATATTGCATGAACAGTGATTATGCTGGCTTAATAGCAAGTTGTATCCAAACCCTGATATTATCAGATAACTTAGGAAATTAGTATGGAAGATAATTGTTGGGTTTTTTTGTGCTTTTATTTTTTATTTTGTTTGATTTTGTTTGTTTGTTTGTTTGATTTATTTTTTTTTAATTACTGAGTATTTATAGAACACTCTTCCTTTCTAAGGAATGTGGTCATTGGGATCTGTCTTGAGTGATTACCTGGAAATATGTAAAAAGGAAATTAAAATAGTTGTTCCTTCTATTAATCAAGATGTATCTTAAAGCTCTTGGTTTCTAGAAATTCCTAGGAATGATTACACTGAAGACCATATCCAGTTTACAACCTAATTTCAGGAACCTAGTTCCCAAATGAACTGTGTATTAAGACATTCCAAGCAAACAGAAACCTCAGATGGGTGATTTGAAAAAAAACCATCACTTTAATTAGCAAGATATCTACAATGGGTCAATAGGAAAATCATTTACACTTTGTGTGCTTGAAGAGAAGTTAGAACCTCTGAAAAACTTCTCCATCCACATTGACTTAAATGTTAGAATTGTTCCAATGGAATATTTGTACATTCACTGTTTTCTCTATATTTCAGTAAGACCCATTGAGTTTGTCTAAAATTTGAATTCTGAGCTAAAAACACTCTTGTTAAATTTTCAAAACTGTCACCATGAAAGGGGAGCTCTAAAGTTTTCTTCAGAGTTACGACCTTTAAGTTCACATATCCAGAGAAATTCTGTATCCACTGGCTTAAGGGGAAAGAAAAATCAAAAAACCTACTTGATCATGTGGAAAAAAGCATAGGAAGAAGGATGGATCCTTGAGCCTAACAGTAACTCACTTTCTAAGGAGGATGGAGGTAAAACCAGAATTTGCAGCTTTTCATTTTAAAATTGAGATTAAAAGAGGGCAAATAATATTTGGATTAAACAAAATAACCATGGAGAAATTAAAAATACTCTTAAAACAGGAATGAGGATTCACATCTATCTTCATGAATGTTCATACTGCTACATGACAATTTTATACACTCTATTGAATTCCATTATTCTGCAAAGAATAACTTAATTTTTGTTGAACAGAGCAGCTGCCTTGCGCATCCTAGAAGTGTCTCTGTATTGTGCATGTGTCGTTGTGTGAGCTGTGCAGGTATAAAAAGTTTGAAGGAATTACAACATCTCAGATGTTGTGCATTGCAGATCTTCCGAAAAATATATGCAGAAATTTAGAGTCCCTGAATATCTGTTGTCCCAAGACCCAAGTAGGAATTAAATAAAACTAGTAGTAACATTATTATAGCAATCTTGATACAAATGGATACAAATTGATACTATCTTGATAAATGGAAGCATTCTGTTACCTGTTCTTTTTGGAGGTATATAGTCAGTCGTTTAGCTCTGAATTCAAGATTTATGGCTATGAGGCCTATGTTTTCATAGCCAAAACTATTTTAATTTATATCTCACTAGTTTACTGTATGTGTCTGGGAGTTTCCTCTGCTGTCTAACAGATTTCTTAAATAAAGCATACAACCTACTTATCTTCTATAAAGAAGATAATTGTTAACCAGAAAGCAAAGCACATACCTCATTATCATTTAATTAAGACACTGCATATGAAAAATAAACCAACAAACAAAAAAAATCTCTTGCCCCAGACAATAATTACACCACCTGGAAAGCAGGAGGAGATAACTCCTTAAAGCTGCTGGAAAACTTTTCAAACCTGCCATCAAGGTTTTCCTGCAAATCATCATGTTTTTCAATATTATTTATTCTATTTTAAATTCATAGAGACTGAATTGTAATATGACTGTGTAGATATCTGCCAATAAAATAGAAGTGAACCATGACATGCTAGGGCCTTTGTATAGAATAAATGGGCCTTTAAATCATGATATATATGTTTGTGTATGGCCAAAGGAGACAAAACTGAACATTTGTTGTAATGACCTTCTTATACATCATTTTTTGTAGCTGTAAGAAACACCATGGATGCTTTGTTATCAACAAACAAAATGTTCTTATGCTGAGAGCCATAATTCATTTCTTACACTTTCCTGAGCTTTTGTCCTGAAAAGAGGTGCTCTTTTTCTCTATTTTTTCATTAGTTTTTCTCATGGACTGGAACTTTTTCAAGACGAATTTTCAAACATAATATAGGAGATGCTTCTTATTTCTCCTTCTGACTTGTTATTGTTTAGAAAGTTTAACAGACTGTGGTTTATTCTCAGAAGCAGCTTAGAGCGCCTTGTGTTGGTAATTCACTAAAGCCAGGAATTAAGAGTTGAATATTCTTTGTGACTTTGTGGGGTAGTATTATTATTATTATTTCCTTCTGAGACAGAAGGAATCAGGAAAAAAAGTGCCTCAATTTCTCTTCTAAAAACCTTTTATTTTGTTGTGCCAAAAAATGCTGGAGTTAGATGCAAAGAAAAGCATCTGGAACAGTTTTGGGCATGCATGAACAATCACATGAGCAAAGGGAAGGAAGAGCAAGAAAGAAAGTATAACTGATTATAAGATAATTTTGCTTGTTTATATTAGAAAATTCTGTTTTGTTTAGCTGTTTCAAAATGCAGAAGAAAAAATATCTCTAGTCTTTTTTGGTATCATGGATGGAAAGTACAAAGAAGATGCATCCATATATATATATACACACATATATATATATACACACTTACATACACACACACATTGCATGTATGTGAGAGTGTGTGTGTGTGTGTGTGTGTGTGTATGACAGTGTGGGTGAGTACATACATGAGCCATTCAAATTTCTACTACATGGCTGTCATTTGGAGTATTATAAAACGCAATTGCCATCTTTTTTCAGTTTGTTTTTTACTTATAAAATGAAACCACCAAATTCTTATTTTATAAATTTAAATCTAAGAACAGGATAGATTGGATCAGTTATCTATATTACTAAATAAAGATTTAGGTCAGTAAGTGTATGACAGGTAATTAACAAAGAAATGGGGAACATTTGATATCCAGCAGCCTTTGCAGATATTCTTGAATTTAGCAACAGAAAGGTTAGAAAATCTTACAAATAATGTTAAAATTAAGCTAAAATGTATGAAAATAGAAAGAAAACACATCAGAATATGTTCTGACATGCACTTTCATTTAAACTGGTGTTGTGTTTTAGGGCTGGGTTGGCCACTAAATCCTGCACAGATGCTCTCTATTAACCCCACTTCCCACTCGAGGGA
>NW_010206566.1:22362-53763 GCF_000695765.1 Mesitornis unicolor
GAGAAAGAGTAAAAGGGAGAGACACTTTACAGGTTGGAAAATAAAACTAACACATTTAAGGAAACAATAATGCTAATACTACAGGATAATAATGTAAATAGGGAAAATAACAGAATATATACAAATATATACAAGTATATATACAAATATGTACAAGTATATATATAACCAATACAAAATCATCCTCCTACCCACCTGCCCCCAGTGATGATTACATCACCAGAGGCTAATTGGAGCAGGTCACTGGAAAAGTCCCAGACCTGATCCAGCAGCAGGTGGGAGCAGGATGCAAAAGCTGAATTCAGGAACACATGAATCAGGATCAGAGGCAGATGAACTAGCAGGGTTCTGCACAGACATTGGCCATGGCAGAAGAAGAAGAGCAGAGGGAAGAAGGATCGAGATGGAAGGAAGGGAGGGCCCAAGACGGAAGGGTTGAGACCCTCATGATCCCTCAGCTTTATACTGAGTATGACATATGTGGGGTGGAATACCTAGTTGGTCAGTTTTGGGTCCGCTCCTCCATGTTGGTGCAGATATGGCGCCCATGGTGAGACAGTGACCTTGTCATTATCACTTGTAGAAGTACACACTGTCTGAAAAAAAATGCATTAGTTTCAGCAAGTACAGTCACTTAGAAGAGACTGAGCTGAAAAGTAAAATCACTAAATAGAAAATTAGTTCTATCTAGCTCAAACCAGGACAACAGGTTTAAAGTTAATTTGTTTATGTAATAAATAAAAGTGAATAAAGGAGTCTGGTATAAAGCATGCACAAAAAATAGGGAAATACCATACAAGTAAAAGTTAAAAAAAATATTAAAGGATTCTGCAAAATAGTTAGTTTTGAACCTTGCCTTTTCTAATTGAGAAATCAAAATCAAATTTACAGGTGAGAAATTATAACAAATTAAGAAAGGGACAAAAAAACCCTCAAACTTATTAAGTATGAGAAGCTCTGAACATTGATCAAGACTCCAGAAACAGTCATCTCCCAAGAGATGCTAATGGTAATGAGAACAGAAATTAGAGAAGCCAACAGAATATTCTTATTTAAGAAAAAGCCTAGAGACACAGCAGGAAATTAAAGACCAAATAGTTTCACTTAAATTTGCAGGATAGTATTAGGAACTATTTTAAACCACGAGATTGGAAAATGCTTAGTAAACCACAACTTGATTAAACAAAGGCTGGAATAGGAAGGTTATGCCTTACTAATTTGTTAGTTCTATGAAACTATCATTGCCAAAGTAGAGAAAGAAATTGCAGTGTAGACATCATACTTAATGGCTGTTCAGGAAGCTTTTTAACATCAGAGGTTGTGTAAGGTACAGAATCATTGAACAGGAGAGAGTCTAGTATATTAATTTTTTTTAAAATGGCGAAAGTACTAAAGGACAGAGAACAAGCCACTATAAACTTAGAACAATATTGTTTGGAGGAAGAAAAAAAAGGAGAAAAAAAGAAATATGATCCCATAGAAATAACTTCTGGTCTAGTGCCTAGAAATGTAATATGCTGGGTTCAGGATGAGATAATACAAAGGCCTTGCACTGTCTGTAAAATTTTATAAATATAAGAAAGGTCAAAATTTAATAAACTATCTCAAAATATTTTATAAAACTTTTTGTATTGCAGACTTTTCTCTCCAACTTCTAAAAGTAAAGCAAAACTGTGATGGAAGTACAGTCCATCTTTCTTTGTGATACTCTTAAAAACCTTTTCTGTAGTATGACACAGAAGTGCCGACAGCTGTGCTTCAGTTTTTGGTAAGGGTTATAAATGTCAGTGTAGATGAGGAAAAAAAATAAAATTCACTGTTCAAAAAGAAAGTTGTATTCCTCTGTCTCTTTCTATCCAGAATGTATTTAAGACTTTGAAGCGGGAAAAAAGACTGTCTCATCTTAGAAAAAAAGTAAAAAACAAAACAAAGCCAGAAAAGAAAAGCAACACCACCAAAACCCCACTCATGTTAAATGGAAGTGAAAAGACCACTTTCATTTGGTTCTTCATCTGTTTGGAAAACTGATGGGATTTTTACTTGCCAGAAGTTTCTAGTGAAGATGACAATAATATTTCATATAGGCTGAAAATTGCTGAGATCATTTTTTATCTTTTCCACTTTGTCTTTAGCCTGACAACAGTTGCTTACCATTACGAAAGCGAAACTGAAAGGAATAAAAAACCCTTCTGGGTTTGTGGCCACTGGAATGTCAAAGGATTTGAAAAACTTAAGAAAATCATGGCAGTTTTAGTCATTGAATAATATTGTCTATTAAAAAAAGTCTAAGAAATATTTCTGCATACTTTACAATTTGATTATTTATTTTTTTTAACACAGGTATAGTATTTTTAGACAGGGAGATTCAGATTATTGTGCCAGAATGATATAAGCATTTAAAAGAAATTAAATAGATTCTTACTTGTCTTTAATAAATATTTTGTAATATAAAATGTTATTGAAATCTAGAATGTAACAGGTAGGTTTTTTTCTGTTACTTTTTCTCTTCAGCTTTATCTTGCTGAAAAATACTTAATAATTATGGAGAACTTAATAACTGTGTTTGAACTTGGCTAGCTGCTGGGTGCCCACCCAGACATTCTTTCACTTCTCATCCCCAATAGAACACTAGAAAACAAGAAGAAAAAAGCTCATGGGTTGTGATAAAGACAGGGAGATCAATCACTAATTACTGTCATAGACAAAACAGACTAACTTGAGAAAGATTAATTTAATTTATTGCCAGTAAAAATGGATCTGGAAGGTGAGAAACAAAGACCAAAACTAAAACATCTTCCACCTGGCTCACCCTCCTTCCCAGGCTCAGCTTCACTCCTGACTTTTCTACCTCCCCGACCAGCAGCTCATGGGAAATGAAGAGTGGGAGTAGCTGTTGATTCATCACTGCCATTGCTGCTTCTTTACACTTTTCTCTTGCTCCAGTGTGGATTCTTCACATAGGCTGCAGTTCTTAAGGTTAAATGCATTTCAGCATGGGTTCTTCATGTCCCACAGTCCTTCCAGAAAACCTGCTCCTGCATGGGCTCCTCTCCACAGCGTGCAGCTTCCTTCAGGACACCTTCACCTGCATGGGGTGAGGTCCTCCATGTGCTGCAGTGTGGATATCTGCTCCAACTTGATCTCTTCCATGGGCTGGAGGAGTATCCTTCTATAGTCCTTAAAGAGAAAGCCCATTGCAGCCCAGCACATTTTTTTTTCTATTACTAGTAAAAGACAACTGATTTTATGTTTACTTAACAGTGCAGAGATCCCAGGACTAGTCTGGGATTGCCTTGAACTGATTTTATTTTTGCTTATTTCAGCTGCAGTTGCAACTGCCTAATGCCTAAATAACCACTGTCTTGTATGGTTAAGCTTTAGTTTATGGGAATGAAATAATATTAGAAACAATTCTGTATGGACTGAATTTTCTGCATGTCTAGAATAAAAACTGACATGGAAGAGGGCAGACACAGGATGATACAGGAATTCCCAGAAAAGCAGCCTTGTGAATCAGGTGAAACTGGTTTAGAGATAGCAAAGGAAATTAAATGACTGTGCACTAACAAAAAGAAAGAGAACATAAGCAGACTGTGTTCAGAAATCACATAAAGATAACCCCAGATGGAGTCCAAGAGTGAAGTGGAAGACATGCTTATCACTAATATCCTACATAGGCTGTTTTGACCAAGCATTTCGGAGGCTTTATGTCTTTTAGTTTGGAGGCTTAGTTTCTTCTTGAAATACATTGGAACTTGATTTCTCTCATGGTTAAGGACGAAATTAAGCTGTGAAATACTTTTCTCTAAGCTGATGGAAAAGTGTAGAAAGTGGTAGCTTCTCCAGACAATTATTCAGGCCCCCACCTCCCCAAAAATTTATTCTTCTTGCACCTGTTCTTCTTGCTTCTGTTCTCTCTACCCCAGCTATATATAAACCCTAACATCTCTCCTTGTATCAAGAATCTCTTATGGTCAAGAGTTTATGATATTGACTCAAAAAGCTTTTGTGTGAAGGAGTTTCACTAGGATAGTGAGTGTGAAGGTTTCATTGACTTAAGCCGTGATGCTCAGGGAAAGATGCACAATCCTGAGGCTCACGTGGACACTTGTGAACTCAAAAATCTGATGCCTCCTATAAAGAAACCGGTATATCTATATCATGTGAAACTTTTATCGGTTTTTATAAGCAAAATGCACACTTTTCCTGTGTCCAGCAAAATATTACTAGTTAATTTCTTTGAAGACAGACCCATGCGTGACCAGTCACATTTAATTGTATGAGAGATGTTGATCTCTTCTTATTTCAGATCTTTAAATGAAACACCATGAAATCTTGAGTTATATAGCCTCTGCATGCTACAAGTTTATTATCTACTAAAGGCTAAACAAGTCATTCTGTCTGTTCTTCAATACAGTTAAAATACTGGGTTGGCCAAAAAGTAATTGTGGGTTCTTTTAATAGATGGACATACATGTCCAGAAATGCAACTAACTTCATTCTAAACCACAAATTCATTATGTAACTTCACAGCTGACAGTTCAAGTTTGTTTTAGAAAAAAAAATGTGCATGATTTCATTAACAATTATTTATTTAGTGTTAATATCAAAATGGAAAATCAAAAGGAACTTTTTCATTATATTTGGCTGTATTATATATATATAATATATAAGAGGGTATGAAATGTTATCCTGCTTAAAGGTTTAGTGACTCAAGAAAATATCAACATGATTATAATGTACAAATACATCTTCTATTACTTCAGATGTATTATAGCACATGAGTTCACTAAATAAGTCACATTGACTAATTAAAACTTTATTCCATGTAAAACTTGAAAAATGAAATTGTTGCTTAGCCCTTCATGTTATTTTCTGGCAGTTGGCAGACAACTTCAGGGACTAGCTTGAACTGTCAAAGTAATTTATATATATTAAATGTCAATGCAACTCAGGAAGAAGATAAAAATTTGCTTTCAATATGACATTTATATGTCAGTGCTTGATTTAGATATGCAGAGGTAGCAAGACATGTTAGCTAAAAGTAGTTTTGCAGCATATTTCTAAATATGATGTCCCATTTATGTTCAAAATTATGGGGACTGAATCAATTAGGAGAAACAAGTGAGTTCCAAGAAGTACTTTTAAAAAGCTGTGGAGTTGCTTAGTAACCTGATGTTATACTTCATTTCCCAACAGAACTATAAAGCTGTCAGATCAGTAATGGGGAGCTCCCCAAGATAAACGGCTCCTTGTGTTTTGCCAAAAACTTGATTCTATTAAATATGTTATACCTAACTGTTGGAGTCATGCATATACATACAGTAATACATGTAACAAGACAGTTATAGAAGAAAAGACTTTTAGTTGCACTTTGTCATAAAAATCCCATACATTCCCTCCTTAAATATATTATCTTGTCAAATAAGAGAAGACACTGAATCCAGAATGTTCAAGGGTAAAACTTTAATCTAGCTTGTTCTTAATGCTATATTTAACTGACATCAGCTTTGTTCTTCACTCACAGTAATCTGGCATAATATACTGTCTGCACCCTAGACTTGGAAATTTAGCTTTTTCTGCCTAAAATCTCTTCAAGTCGTCATGTAGTTTCCTATCATAGGAGTTAGCTTTCACAGGATAGGAAAATACATGTGTCTTAAATTTCAGTGAAAAAATCAAACTATTTTCAAGCACATTTAGTGAAAAATGCAAACATACTGAGGGGAAATGTATCAATCTTGCCTTCTCAACAACTGAGGTACCAGTCCCTAAGCCTACTTTCTATTTTAAAAATGGAAGCAATTCTCAGATTGAGAGAACTTAATCTGATATTTCATGAAAGAACTTGTCTAAAAATTATGCACAGGAGTTTTGCCAGAGTTTGAGGTGAATGTCATTTAGTTATTTCAAAATAAGGAAGAATAAAAAGTATCTAATAGAATAGGGTTAGCTTGTCAGTTGAGGTGAAATGGACTGTTGAAGTCAGTCCAACTACGTTAATTATATTTACTTCAGAGTTCAACCTAATTTTTCCAGAAATATAATAATGACATATTTGCGAAGAAAAATGACTAAATGGAACAGAAGGTTCTTGTCCTTTCCAAAATGTACTTTCTTGAATTCAATCCAAGTAACTTTACACTGTCTTCTGTTCTTAAGCAACTTAAGCACTCCTGAAAATCTCCTTTAAGACCTCAGTTTGTTGTTCATTTCTTTAAATGGCAGAACTAAGATAAGATAGTTCACAGTACTGAAAATGAAAACAGTCTTAAAATATATAGTGAAAGATCTAATGATTTTTTTTTTTTCAGAAAAATTGTGCATAGGTAGAAATGTCACATTAAATCAGTTTTTTCACAAAGAAAGAAGAAATACTTGTATTTTACAACTAAGAGATAGTCAACAAGTCATAATAAGTAATTTTCCCACATTTTATTCCTGTACTGCACACTTATTTTGTATGTCATTCCAGCACTGCTAACACTTACACATGCACAAAAATTTCTTCCCATATAAAGGGAATATATACAAATATCCATATACAAATACCCATACACAAATGTATATATGTTATTAAAACCTTTATATAGGGAGAAATTTTTGTCTGTGGTCAAAATCACTGTAACTCCTCTACTGACTTGTTGATGTGCCATTCTACAAACCTTACCTTCAGAATCTTAAATAAACTTAATTAATATTTCATAAGAGATTACGTACATTAATTAAAATAGTTAATCTTAGAATACAGCTACAGGTACCATGGGATACTGGTTTGGATTTTTCGTTCGTTTGATGGAATATTGTCTAATCCTCTGATATAAAATTCTGGACAGACTTAAAAAGTGAAGAAATTGTTTACAGAAAGGAGTCTTAGTTTTGGATGTCTGTAATTCTGAGGAGTTGGTAAATTCTGTAGGAGTCCTATTTGGATTCGATCCTCATTTATAGAGAATATACCAGGTTTCTATATTCTCCATGAGATTTATAACTGAAACTAAGCTTGTAATTGTCATTGTAAATTTTGTCATTCATGGCATGTCAAGGGAAGTTTAGAGACACCGTAGTCTGTAATTTCTATATATTTGAGAGCTTTTTCTCATAACAAATGTTTCATCAAATATTCAGGCATTTTTGGTTTGATATATTTTTAACTTCAACTCCTGCAAATACTGTGTATTTTAAATTTCTTCATACATTAATGTATGGAAAGCAGGAGAGTCATATTATTCCAAAACTCTTTTTCTTTAGTTTGTTTAACACTTTTTGGGTATACAGTCAACTGAAATTGTCTTAGAAGAATAATGACAGCAAATGTTAACAGATAGAAATAAAAAAAAGCTAAATGAGCTCCTCTCCCTTCAAAAAGTAATCACAGATGAAGAGTCTTGTTTGAAATAATTATGTGTAGATAGATATCTGTGAAACAAACTGAATATTCAAATGTTACAGCATGTAAATAAACAGGAAGTATGTAACTACCAGATCTAGGGATGGAAAGAATCAATTATAAAAACACCTTATTAACGTTCTTAGTTATGGAGCCCAGTCAGTGGCTCTAAGTTGAAATTCACATTCCCTTGCATCAGCTCTTTTATGAAAAAAATGTAAGACATTTTCATGGTTTTTCTGGAAACTGACCAAATACCATAAAAAAGAAATGAAAAGGTGATGTCACAGACATCAGCAAGGTGTTTGATGCTGACTTCAAGGAGCAAAGTTCATGTAAAGGGCTTGTTCATGTAAATGTCTTTAGATGCGGAATGCAGTAATATTATTGAATGTAGTAACTGTCCATATAACAATTCTTCAGTTGCATAAGCATTTTCTCTCTTACACAGAAAGAGCATTACCAACATTAGGTCCTGACTACCTTTTATGACGAGATGACTGGTGCTTTGGATGAGGAAGAACAATGAATGCTATGTATCTTAACTTTGAGAAGGCTTTCCATGTTATCTTCCAGTGTCCATATAGTCAGCTGGTGAATTATGTCCTGAATAAGTGGACAATAAAGTGGGTGGAAGATGGGCTGGACTGTGTTCTGCACCAGGGGTAGATGGGAGAGAAAAAGAGATGGTGGAGGGTTCTTTCTGGATCTCAGTAAGAAAGGCCCAACAACAAATGGCTTAGTAAGATCACTTCTTTAATAAGATAGAATAAGAAAAGAAATATAGATGACAAGTAAATCTTGCATCCCTTCAGATACTGGGCACCCCACATTTGTGCAGCATGGAATGGAGCCAGATGGATTTTCCTATGGTACTTTGTGCAAAGCAGACTCTGTTCATGGACAGAAGCTCTCCCTCAGTCATTCCAGCTGATATAGAATTTCTGTACAACAAAATAACTCTGCTTCTATAGGATGCTCTCATGAAAACTTCTGCCTGAACTTTTAGAAAAAGGCAAGGCCATTCAGGTGGTATAATCACTGGTGCCAAGTGAGAGTTGCCTCCAGGCTTTTCTGTTACTATGAGATGACCAAGCTTATCCTGTGGTCTAGGAAGATGTGCAGCACTCACAGGCCTGAAGACCACCATAAATGACCAGCACATCACAGACCTGGAACTGCTCAGGTTAACTGCTGTGTGGTTCACCAGCTCCTAAACGTGCAATGCTCTTCTGGTTAAGATCAATGCATTCCACCCCTTGATCCACATACAGTTTATATTTCCTAAAGACACATTATAAATTACAGATTATATTAGTAACATACAGGCTTCCCAAGCTCTAAGTACAAGTCCCAGAAAAGCAGTCATGGCCTGTCCAAGTTCACTCCTTAAATACAATGTTTTCAGCAGGGTTCCCATACAGACTGCACCAGGCTCAAACCATTGGGATAAGCAGTACAAAGTCCAATGGGCAACTCGTTACTGGTGACATCCTTTGTGGAACAGTAGTGGGACCAATATTGCTACTGACCTTACCAGTGGGATGGAGTGCTCTCTCAGCAAGTTCATATATAATACCAAACTGGAGGCAGTGCTGAATGGTTAGGGGTTTGGAGCACAGAACATATGAGAGGCTGAAAGAGCTTTATTTGTTTGGCATTAAGATAAGAAGGCTAAGCAGAGACCTTTTTGCTGCCTGCAGCTACCTAATGGGAGGCTATGGAGAAGATAGATTCAGTCCGTTCTTGGAGGTGCAATAGAATAAGAGGCAATAAGCTCAAAACCTGGCAATTTTTCTTAAAGAAAAGGAAAAATTACTTTATTGTTAGAGTGGTCAAATACTGGAAGAGAGCCTCAGAAAGGTTGTGGAGTCTCCGTCCTTGGAGATATTCAGACCTTCACTAGGAGAGGCATTGACCATCCTTGTTTAACTGACCCTGCTCTGAGCATGGGTTTAGACTAAATGATCTTCAGAAGTCCTTTCCAATCCAAATTGCTCTCTGATTCTATGATTAGGTACCGCTGCTGAGTTTTTAGCTTAATGAAATTAAAAATCTTAAGTATAAGAATTATTCTTAAATTATTTACTTCATTTTCAGAGACTATAATGTATTTTTAAAATACTATGTCTTTTGTAAACACAGTTAGGTTTTGATTGGGAAAAAGCACAGCATTCCTACTTATGCACGTTTTTCAGTGGGGCCAAAGCTAAATTGGCTGTGCTTTGCACAGCTGACTCAATGTAAGAAGTCATTTTGTCTACTAAAGCTGATGGCAGATCTGTATTTGTGAAATATTTGAATTAAGTGAAGGAAATGGTGCTTAAAGTGTGGCAACCATTTAATCAGTGACTAATTTAGTTTTAATGTGTGAAGTATTTTTTATGGGCTCATTTATGATAATAGACATTCAAGGCTCAATCAATGTAAGCGATAGCTTTATAGTATATTTAGTCATAACATGATCCAATGTAAGTACTCTTATTTATTACTCTTCACAGTTTTAATTCCCCCTTTTTTTCCATTCAATTTACAACATGTAACTAAACTCATATAAAGTACTTATCAGAATTTTTCGAACATAATTTATCCACATCTGTCTTAGCATATTTTTACATTCAGACTTTGGACTTCAAAACACAAGACTATTATCTAATTTGCATAATTATATAATTAGAAGGGTGTTCATATTTTTCCCATTTCAATGAAACAATCAGAGAAATCATTAACCAGAAAATTGATCCATTCCTCTGAAACTTCTTTTTCTTTGTCAAAACATTGGGATCTAGCTTTTAGTTTATATATTTCTGATTTTCCCTCATAAGCTGGTAATTTCCCTTCTACTTCTTCATGTATCATGCCAAAGAATTAACACTGGAAATTATGAACCTCTGGCTATTAACAGAGGCAAATAAACTGTAGATGCTTGGATACATCATAAATATTCCAATTTTACATACTCCAGAAATCCTGCATAATTATAATGTGTAGTCCACAAGTGTTTTATAGATGCAGAAGATAAGCTAAGAGAGAAGCAATTGTTACCTAAAGGAATATATACCCTATAGGTAATTACCCTTAATTGTTAGTATGCTATTTTTAACTGTGATTCTTCCCAGTAAGATAAAAAACTGATGTGATATTCTCACACTATTTACTTAAATTTTCTGAATTACAAGCAAAAAATATTGCTACAAGAAGGAAGTGCAGTTCTTAGCATAAGACATTTTGTATGTCCAAGATATATGTACCATAATTTATAAGGGCTAAAGACTTCTACTTCAGTAGCAGAGGATGATCAGTTAGCCAAATATTGTCTGGATATAAAAGTATTACTTGTGATTTTAGACTGCCAAGTTAGTCACAGCATCTGAAGGGTCTGTAAAAGAATGGACAACCTGACATTCCTTACAAGCCCTGAAAAGTCCAGCTGACATTCAAGACATATGACAATGCTATAAATATTAACAAACTATCTATGATGGGAGATCAGATGTAATGTGGCTGTATGCATGTGCAGAATTAAAAGGATTAACATTATGATTAAATTGTCCATTTAGGTAATTAACAAAAGATAAAATGTGCAGAACTTCCTAACACCTTTGATCTGAAAGTTAGCAAAGAAGTTACAAATCTCATTTTTTATGTTTTCTGTATTTTACTTAAATGACCATTTAGTAGGAAACTGTAAGATGTTTTCTATTTGGGGCTGTGTAGGAACTGTTTTCTTTCAGATCTACATGAATGGTCAAAAGTATGAATGGTGATAGCTCAGAAACTTTTTCCTGTTCCCCTCAAAATTGTTAACAAGCTTTATAAGTGCTTTCATTCTTAATTAAGTTTTGTTTGGTTGTTGGGTTTTGACTTTTAAATTGGGGAAACTGAAATATAGTCAAGACCCTAGCAGATGCCAAGGTGCAGTATTTTTCCTTTATTAAAGTTAGATAGACATATGCTTAATAACAAGTTGCCTGTAATGTACTGCAACATCTTCCTGTTTCTTTTGCCCTACTTCATGTTACTATGGTTAATTCCAACAAAGTTTCCCCCAACTAGATCTGTGGTAGCACTTCTTCGTCCTTTCTGACCATCTTAGCTTCTACCCATAGGCCTCTATTATGTTAAAAAGTTATTAAGGTAAAAAAAGACTCCTGTTTATCTTCTTCAAAACCTGTAATTTGGGGTAGCATTAGATTAAGTGTAACTTGGGCTGTACCCAACTTCTAACCATGTGGAAATCAATCATGTCAATTTAGTTGTGAATGTGCCAGTTTGTATTTTGAACTACACAAATAAGATTAGTTTGCTACTGACTTATGTATTATTCCATAATACATTGTGAAAATGCCACTCTAGCTGTGTAACTAAATCCAAATTCTTGAAGATCAGTATGAACTGAACTTTCCTTTTGATCTAAAATACTTTATTATTTCTTTCTTTAACTCTACTCGATTCTGCTGTTACTTAAATGCATACATGTTTCAGTGGATTTGAGTGAAAATGAGACAATCCTAGCTTTCATTAATTTTTATTCTGGAAATGTCTTGAAGAGAATTATGAAACCATGAATAGGATCTTGAATAAAAGCATTACTTTTGTATGCAGTAAGACAGCTGAGAAGTGAATTGCTGCCAGCCAGAAAGATTTATGTGAGTGCCTGTTTGTTACACAGATTAGTGGCAAAAAATTCCTGTATGAAAGAAAGCTGAGTTTATTTAAGTTTTTGAACAGTTAAAGATATCGTATGAAACTATATATTCCTAGGTTAGTGGCAGCAGATATCCTCTGAGTACTTCCTACTTCTTCTGGAGTTATCATGACTTGTTTTATATAAATAGATTTAAACTACTTATTACTTTCCAGTAACTCATTCCTGCAGGTGAGCAGAGTGTCTAAATGAGTTAGCTGATGATTCTAATGAAAGAGATGCTATAACCTTTCAGAACACTTACATGAATGTTAGCCTGTATGTATTAAATAGAGATAAGAATGCATAAATTACACATTTTATTGGTATCACCTAAATATTCTTCACATCCAAAAGATCTTTTTTGTTAGTGAACGTATGTAGAAAAACTGAAAAAATACAGTGTCTTTATATTTGGATTGCCAGGTAAAGCACTTATGTCAAGTGAAATTGTATACTTGTCTCCACCAATGACCAATAATAATGGTCATGTGAGCTACAGTCAAAATGATTTAAATAAAACCTGTGTTTAAAAGTGTAGAGAGAGAGAAAAAAGTTAGTCACAAAGTCCAAGTCACATACACCAGGTAGTTCCATGCCTGGAAGCATGAAACTCACCACTGGGTGAGGTGGCAAGCACTGGGTGAGGTGGCAACCATCACTAGATCCATATCTGGTGTTATCTGGATGCCTGGAGGAGTGTGAGATGAGGCAGAGTCCTCATGGTCCCGGTCCCCCATTTCTTTCCGCCCCAAGCAAAGGAGCCATTACCTCTACCCATGCAGGTGTGAATTAACGGACTTTGTGACATTAACATAAGTGATAAGATTGTCTATAGTCATCCCCACCTGCATGTATGCCTGGTGATGTAATGTAGAAATCTGAGTACAAATATCACCCCAATTTCAGCCCAAAAAGTGGGACAGGATGAACTTGGAACTATACCGATGAACTGGACGGATTAATGAATTCGCTCCCTCTCCAACCCCACCACTTGGCTTACCTTGTGGGTAAGACCATTTACCTCAGCTAACGCTGAGTGATATATTTTCTCCTCAGGTTCATATACCCTGAGTGTATTTTATATTTTCTCCTCAGCTTCATATACCCTGAGTGTATTTTATATATTCTCCTCAGGTACATTTCTAGGTTTCCCTGAGTATATTGGTTTTGCTCCACTGTATTTCTGTTCAAACGGGCTATTTGCTAGGCGGCCAGGCTCACTGTGGGCAAGTTGTTGTTGGTGGTGGTGTTTTTGTGTTTCATAGTTGTTGTTGGTATTATATTAGTTATAAAACCTTTAGTGTACCTGTAGTTTAGTTTATAACCGGCAATCCAAAAGAACTTGTAAATGTTGCTGTATATAAACGATTACTATTTGTTTCCCAATTTGAGTCTGTCACATATTCGGTGCCGGCCTCACAAGACCGGATTTGTTTTCCCCGTTTTCACAACATTTATTAATTGGCGTAGTTGGCAGGATTGCCATGAATAAATTACTGCAGGAACATAATTGTGCACCATCCCCTGCCAGGATGGAGTGGGCCCAGAAATTCTGGAAAGATGAGGATAAAGTAGTAGAGCGGATAAAACAATGTAAGAGCCAGAAGTGGCTCAAAATCGGCAAAGGAAAAGGGGTTATTTGTGCAGTTTTAAGAGCTTGTTTGTCAAGCACGCAGAAGGAAATTAAAAGTTTTTCAGCGCCTGGAAGTGTTGCGGGTGTGGAGTACGTGGTTCTGAAATCAGAGAATGAGGTACTGTCGGCATTTGAAAAGGAGACACGTGGCAAAGCGGAGTGTTGGGTCAGCAAGCTTTTAAGTGAAAATAAGCTATTAGAGAGACTGTTGCTTGCAGCTGCAGAAAGGGAGAGGAAGTTGGTGGAGATGTTTCATAAATTGCTTGACCAAATGAAAAACATACGGTATCCCGACTCGGTCCAGCATGTCCAAACAATGACGTGTCAAGAATGTCCCAAGCCATGGGGAGAGGACAGTTGGTGTGACGGTAGTGACACCGAGGAGAAAATTAACCCTATCCCTGAACCGGTTCAAGTCAGACCTTTAATTAAAACTGAAACTAACGTTGATGGAGATGGGAACGGCAATACTGTCATACAGACAATCCCCTGGTCAGCAGTCGAGCTGGATAAATTTCAGGACAAGTTTTCCAGGCATATGGGGGAATCAGAGACGGAATATGTTTGGTGAGTCTCCCTTACGGGTGGAGACAGGATTGTATTAAGCAAAGAGGAGGCTGAAGGGTACTGGGGCCCTGGTGTATTTTTAACCACCACTCCAGGTGACCATAATTACTCATTGACAATGAGGGTCACCTATTGGGCCGGCAGCATAGACCCAAAAGAGAGAGGGGAACAGGCAGTTATAAAAACTGCGGGGTTTTCGGACTTGACAGCTTCTGTGAGAAAAAGGCGGCATGCATACAGGCAAGGTATGATAGGAATTTAACCAGACGTTCCCCAATGGCGGCTCCCATTGACCCTGAACGACTGATCCCTCTTATTCGTGGCCTCCCTAAAAACCTATGTAGCAAGTGCCCAGGAACATACACAGTTCCACTACACCATGAATGCTGTGGCAGCAGCAGCGCAACTCCCTAGAGAGCAAGTTCAAATACCTACCTGGACTGAGTTTGTCCAAGATATAGTAAACTATGGGCTGGGTTGAGATTACCTCTGGCAAGCCACTGGACCCTCCCCGGCGAATCCGTCAGGTTCATGCCTGCACAAATAAACTGGAGTCTAAACCCCGATTTAAGTCTGAGTGCAATACCTTATGGCGCTAGGTTTTAGCTTTGTGGTTAAGACGCCAGCTTATACAGAACATGACCACCTCTGATCTATGGTCATTGTTACAGTTAGTGGGATGGAGCTTGTTGCCAGGTAAATCAAACAAACTGGTTGGGCATAAGCTAGAGCCGGGGGGAGCAGTATCCTCTGCCCCACCCCAGGACTTAATCACTCTAAATGACTTGCCAGAAAAAAAACATCTACTCCCAAGGAGGGCTGTGAGTCACCCACCACAAGGAGTCCTGGCTATACAATGGCTCTCGACCAAACCACATGAATCAATTATCAGTATCCTGATTGGCCCTAGGAAAATTTATACAGACTTTCTCATCGATACAGGTGCTCGAATGCCAGTGATTACTGAAAAAACTGCAAAATACTTAAATGTAAAACCAAGTCGCTGTAAAATAGGTTGTACAGAAATAGATGGAGTCATAAGGAAATGCCCTCTGGCAAGAATTACCTTGTGGCTTCCAGGGGAAAAAAGGCTAACTCGAACCGATGTGCTGGTGGAGGCTGCTAAAAGTAACATATTGGGTTTTGATATCTTGTATGGCAGGGTGTGAAAACTCCCAGATGGGTCACTGTGGAGCTTCGCCGGGTGAAGTGAACCTAAAACTATTGATTTGCTGGAAATAGCTATACCTCTGCCCTCCTCTAAAATAACTAATGTGAAACAATACGCTCTGCCTGCGGCCACACATTCAGGAATTGACGGGGTGGTGGCCAATTTGGAGAAATGGGATATTATTACCTGTACACATTCTCCTTATAAATCCCCAGTGTGGCCAGTAAAAAAAACAATTGGACAGTGGCGACTTATGGTCGATTACAGAAGACTGAACGCCAACACTGCCCCACTGACTGCAGCTGTCCCAAGCATGGCAGAACTGGTAACCCAAATCCAGAGGGCATCTCATCCTTGGATGGTGACCCTTGATATCAAAGACATGTTCTTTATGATTCCACTTCGAGATAGTGATAAAGATCAGTTTGCCTTTACTTGGAAGGGGACACAGTACACTTTCAATAGATTGCCTCAAGGATATAAACACTCCCCCACCATAGCCCACAGTGCCCTGGCAAAGGTTTTATCAGAACTTCGTGACTTGCCAGGTGTTACAGTATATCAATATATTGATGATATACTGATAGGAGGAGACGACACTGAAAAGGTCGGGCAGGCCATGGAAACTATACAGAAGAAATTAACAGCTCTGGGGCTAGACGTTCCACCTTCCAAGTGCCAAGGGCTGGCACAGGAAGTTAAATTCCTGGCAGCGTGGTGGTTCAAAGGAGCAGCCTCTGTCCCTTCTGATACATTGGAGAAAATAGAACGGGGGCAGAAACTGGCTGACAAAAAGGAGCTACAGCAGGTCCTAGGAACTCTGAGTAACTGGTACAAGCACATTTCTGGCTTCTCTGTTTTTGCCCATCCTTTACATAACCTGATTAAAAGAGGTAGATCATGGGAATGGGCTGAGCAACGTGAGATTGCATTAGATTCACTGGTTAAGGAATTGAGACTTTTCCAACAATTAGGACCCATGCACCCTGCTGATCTAATCCATGTAGAATGGAGTTTCAGTGAGCATGGCTCCCACTGCAACTTACGGCAACGAGGACCAGAAGGACCAGAGAGGCCATTAGAGTTCAGCTTTCATTCCTTCAATGATACTGAAACCAGGTACTCCGATCTTGAAAAGGGTTTGCTGTCCCTGGCTCGGGCAGTGAAGTGAGTAGAACAGCTCAGAAAGGGACAAAGCATTATAATTCGGGGGCCATTCCGTCTGTTAGATCTAGTCCGCAAGGGTGCAGCACCTCCTGATGGCATTGCTCAGACGCCGACAGTTCGGAAGTGGTTTGCCTATTTGGAAAGCATTAATGACATCACACCCATCAAAGAGGACAATGTCAAAGTATCTAAATTGCAAAAGGACATAGATAGCAATGTGTTACTCCAGGCCCCGCCAAGCAAACCATCTCCCATCAGGGAAGCCCCTCCTCTCTCAGAGGGCAATAACCTTAAGGGAGTGTGGTTCACTGATGCATCATCTTACAGACAGGATAATGAATGGCATTATAAAGCAGTGGCACTGAATGGGGCTACAGGAGAAAGACTGAGTGAAATAGGTAAAGGGAGTGCACAGGTTGGGGAACTTAGAGCAGTCCTGATAGCAGCACAACATGGTGCTGATCATATGTACACTGATTCCTACGCTATTTTCAAAGGGGCTACAGAGTGGATAGGTCACTGGGCAGCTAACTACTGGCAAGTGAACAGAGTCCCAGTTTGGCAGACTGACAGCTGGAAGCAATTGTTAGAGATAGGAGAACAGCGAACACTGCATGTTGGTTGGGTGAAAGGACATGATCAATCACCATCCATAGCAGCTCGATTCAATCAACAGGTTGATAGCCTTACTTGGTTGTGTCAAGTGGACATCATAAATGATGATCACAAATGAGAACACTTGCTTGAATGGTTGCATATGAAACGAGGTCATACAGGACAAGACGATCTATATCAAGAACGTATAGCCCAAGGATGGCCCATCTCCATTAAATTATGTGTGCAAGTGGTGACTGCTTGTTCCCACTGTTGCCTGCGACTTAACAAAGACCACCCAGGAAAAGCACCTCCCTTGCACATCCAGGATGGGAAAACACTGTGGCACACCTGGCAAATAGATTATATAGGTCCTCTACGGCCTTCAGGGGGGAAGAAGCATATTCTGGTAGGGGTAGAAGTTGTTTCCGGAATCACCATGGCTACGGCAGTCACAGCTGCCAATGGGAGGGAAAATACAGTCCGTGGTGTAAAGGGATTGTTTAGTACACTACCCATCCCAGAGGAAATCCAGAGTGATAACGGATCCCACTTTGTTGCTGCAACAGTACAGGAATGGGCAAAAGAGGAAGGTATCCAGTGGGTATTTCACACCCTGTATTACCCCCAAGCCAATGGTATTGTTAAATGAACAAATGGCTTGGTCAAGCGATTTGCTGGAACCACTGATAGTGGATGGGACCTTCGACTTGCCAATGCCATCTATCAATTAAATAACAGGTGGAGTGGGGGTGGCTGTCCCAAAATGAAAGCTTTCTGTGCCATACCTGTAGCACCGTGTTGTTGTTGGTATTATATTAGTTATAAAACCTTCAGTGTACCTGTAGTTTAGTTTATCACCGGCAATCCAAAAGAACTTGTAAATGTTGCTGTAAATAAACGATTACTATTTGTTTCCCGATTTGCATCTGTCGCATATTCGGTGCCGGCCTTACAAGACTGGATTTATTTTCCCTGTTTTCGCAACAAAAAGTCTCTCTACTGCTTACAAGTCATCCAATATTCTGGATTAAAACAAACCTCGTCTAGTTAGCAAATGTATCAAACCTACCATCAGTAATTACTGTGAATTGAAAGAAAAATTAAGCCATTCAGTATCCCCTCAAAACAACCACCCAGAAAAAATTATTTTAATAGCATTAAATTAAGAATGTCAATTCAATATTTGAATAATTAAAATAGTTAATTTGAATTTTGAAATAGATTTTCAAGATTAACCAACTTCAAAATATTAAATTTACTATAATCTTTGATATAATTTTGCAACTTATTCTTAACTAAAACATCCTATTTAAGTAAGTCTGAAGAAAAAGGATATACACTGTAAAATTTGAAGAGTAAATTTTGCTGAGCATGAAGTACTATAATATAATTTGTGCACATTTATCATAGAATCTTAATTTTATTTCTGAATTCAGCTAAGAATTATCTTTAAAAATTGATAATTTTTTACTTGAAACATGACTGTATATAGATTCATAGCTATCTTCCAGATACTTCATATTAACACAAATATACCTGCTGAGAATGCAATTAAGTATTGTTAAAACCCTTAAATGTTGCTTTTGTTGATAACAGACTAGCAAAAATATGATTACATTCAGAAATCAGGTAACTTAGTACGTTAGCCTTCAGAATGAACATTTGCTAATCACTCTGTAAAAGCTGCTATAATGTTCCATTTTATTGCATAGTAATACGATATAATATCAAACAACTAATAAAAAACAAACTGATGCTATGTTTGCATGGGACTATGACATATTCAATGTATGCTATAAAATATACAGAAAACTGTGACTTTCTAAGTGATTGCTTACCTATATAATTTTCTTATTACACATTTTTATTCAAGATTTTTTTCCCTAAATCCTAGTAAAAAGAAAGAAAATATAATGATATTAAGGTAAAATATGCATATCTATACAAATTTGTGATAAGAAACATTAGAGGAAAAAAGGCACAATAAGCAGAAAGCTGAAAAGATTACATTTGGCTGAGATACTAACGGAAATTTTTATGGTACTAGTCAGAAAAGGCTTGGCAAAGAGTTGTAGTGATTCTGTGCAAAACTTCTCTTTCTCATAGTATGAAATAAGACAATTTATTGTATAGTAGCTTAGATCAGAAAATCTATGAGACATCTTTCATAAAGCTTCCATATATCCAATTTTGTGTATTTGAGGAGGATTTCAATCTATAGTTTTTCAATCTATATTTTCTGCTTAGCAACAGCCTAGCAAATGCAGCTACAGTGTCTTTTAGAAGCTTTAAATTAGAGAATGTAAAGCAAGCTACCATGAGGTCTATGAGAATTTAACACATAGAACTAGACAGAATTTGTCTATACTGGATTTACTTTTAACTTTTAGTTTGAGAATAGTGGTTAGTTGGTCCAAGCTTTTCTTCCTTTTCATCTTTCTTTTCTTAATATCTGTTCCAGCTCTTTTTCACCTTCCCTTCTACTCCACTTCTGCGGGTTATATTACTTGTTTGGTTGGGGTTTTTTTTCATAGAATCACAGAATATTAGGAGTTGGAAGGGGCCTCAAAAGACCATCTAGTCCAACCCCTCTGTCAGAGCAGGATCACCTAAACTAGGTCACACAGGAACACAACCAGGCAGGTTTTGAATGTCTCCAGAGAAGGAGACTCCACAACCTCTCTGGGCAGCCTCTTCCAGTGTTCTGTAACCCTTACAGTAAAAGTTTTTTCTTATGTTCACATGGAACTTCCTATGCTCCAGCTTGCCCCTTGTCCTATCATTGGACATCACAGAGAAGAGCCTGGCTTCTCCCTCCTGACACTAGCCCTTTACAAATTTAAAAACTTTAATGAGGTCACCCCTCAGTCTCTTCTTCTTCAAGCTAAAGAAACCCAGCTCCCTCAGCCGCTCCTCATAAGGGAGTTGCTCCACTCCCTCAATCATCTTTGTGGCCCTGTGCTGGACTCTTTCAAGCAGAATTAATTTTTTTTTAGCTGATAATTTATTTAATTTCATTGTTTAATATTAAAGTATATTTAAATGTTACTTTTGTAACTATTACTGTCATGTTGTGCTTAAAATGACTATGTTACTATAAAAGTTTATTTTTAGTTTTGCACAGGGCAAAACCTAAAAGTATTATTGTCATTAGTGAGGCCGTCATTAAAATAGATGGGGAACGAATCTCCACTCTTGAAAAAAATGGGTATTATTGCTTTTCTTTTAAAATACAGAAACGAAAGCAAATATATATACACATGTACATGCCTAAATGTATGAATATATGTATCTATGTGTGCATCAAGACATGCATCTAAATGTTATTACAGGTGTAATCAGCAATTAAAAAGATCACAATCAAATTATTTAGGTTTTGTTTTTATTGGTGATGGTACTTTCCTACAAGATTTGTTAATTTTCTGCAAATTCTAGTTAGCTTTCTGTATTATATTATCACATAATGGAGCAAAGAAAAACAATTTCTTAAAGGAATTTTATCAAAAAAGTATTTACTAGGAAATAAAAAAATTAAGTATGATATGAGATATTAATTGGAATTTGAAACTATAAATCCACTGATTACATTGTATATTGAACAGAGGTGTTTCTAATTTTCCTATATTTAATCTGTGCTTTATGTCTAGGCAAGTAATGGTGATCACTGTGTTGGATGACGATCATAACACTGTAATCTTCATTGTTAAATCAGGGGTTTACAACAACTACCTCCTGCCAGTATCCCAGAATTTCTTCTTTGCTAAAGAAAACAATATCTGTGATATAAGAAATTATATGGAAAGCATTTCACACTATTGTTGCTTATGCTGATATTTACCTTTAGTATACTATTTATTACCCTTATTCATTTTACTGTGGAAGTACAAAAAGTGAAGGATAAAGGACAGTTCAGTCAACAGTAAGTAATTTTAATTCATTTAAATATAAGTTATTGCAAAACATGTTTTAAAATCCTATACAGAAATATATGAAGTAAACTATTTCTTCACTTTTGACATCAAGAAATCTCACCTGTGAAATTCTTTTTGGAGCAAATTTTAGGTCTGTTTTCTTCAGCTGGAGAGCTACGCTTAGTGTGTTGAGAGGAGTTTTTTTAATGTACTTTGTAACAGACAAGTAAATAAAGTGCTAGACTCAATTTTTTCACCACCTAATGACAATCCATTCAGAGGAAGATAGATAGGGATTGTAAAATTCATGATTCTTTGGTGCTTTTGACTGCCTGTATCATGTTTTTTGGTGGAGGAGGATACATTGCAGAATGCAAAATTTATTTTTACTTAGTGTTGCAGCTGAAGTTGTATCAGAAGAGATGCAAATGGGAACTTTTTTCATTTATATATTTTGATTTATTTATTATTGTTATTGAAGTTCTGACATATATATATATATTTTTAAAATCTGGAGCATGTTGACCAGAGTGCATAGCTGGCACTCTAAAAATACTAAATTATATAAATCATAAATGATTACTGCTAATTAAAGGGAGATTATTTATGAGAAAAATTCAAAAAGAAAAGATGAATTGTATATACTTTTAGGAGATTGTGTTATCTGGGTCATATAGAGGGAAATAGAATGAGTTCTCACTGTCAACATTGTAAGTCATTATGGAAATTATTACAAACGAAGATATTCATTCAGCCTATGACAGACAGAGGGAAGAGATTTCCAGAAGGTAGGCCAGATGGTTAAGTGGGTTTTACTGCAGATCTAAGCTAGCCCATCCTTAGTGCTCCAAAAGTTGCCATCATGTCTGTGAGACACTGTGAAATCAATGGTAATGTCAGCTGAAGTTCAGTGTGCTGAAAGATCGTCAGTTAGAGAAAAAAAATCTTTTTCACCTAATTCTCAGCATTCTTTACACAGTGTGAGAAATTTCCTCAGATCCCTGGGGAATTTAGTGAACTGAGGACTATTAGAAACTGACTATTTCATAAAAGCTTTTTAAAATAGCACACTTATGCATCTTTTAGTGTGAAGTACTCCATATTTAGCAGATTGTCTCAGGACACGGAGTCACTTGTTTTGATTCTCTTTTTTGAAGGGACAACTTTTATTTTCATAGACTTCAGTTGTTTTATTAGCAGAATGTCTTGTCCCTTTTAGAACATTTATAAACTTTCAAGAATAATTTCAGTTAAAAGCTAAGCAATATCAAATTTCCCAGACATACAGGCACACTGTAACATGCTAGCGGTGTAGTAGTGTGTTGTGACTTAAGCCCAGTGGTCAACCACGAGGCCATTCACTCACTTGCCCCCACCACACAGTACAGGGAGAAGAAAAATATAACAAAGAGGTCATGGGCCAAGACAAGATAAAGAAAAGGAGTGTTTTTCACTCACCACTTATGATCACAGGCAAAAGACAGACTCATCTTGGAGAGAAAAACAAACAATTTAATTTGTTCCCAGGAGCATCAGGACAGATAGTGGGAGATACAACCAGATCCTGAAGTCAACACCTTCCCTCACCCCTTCCTTCTTCCTGGACTCAGCTTTGTTTCCAGTTTCTTTCAGTGGCACAGAGCGATGGGAATAGGGGTTGTAGTCAATTCATACCATGTGGTCTCTGTTGCTCCTTCCTCTTCATGGGTAGAGAGAACTCCTCCCACTCTTCCTCTGCTTTCACATGGTACTCCTCCCACATGAGAAAGTCCTTCATGAAACTCATTCTTGGGTTTTCCACCACCTCCCCCGCTCTCTCCTTTTCACTGTCCTTGGTGTCTGCACAGTTGTTCTCCTCAGATCCCGTTCATTTTCTCCTCTGCTGGTTTCTTGAAGAGTTCCCAGCTCTCTCTCTCAGGCTGGAGCTGCAGTGGGCCTTGAATTTAAGTTGGGGCTGGAACAGACCAGCTGGGCTGGGGACACACCGGTTGAGGCCAGGGCAAGAGAGGGTGAACCATGTGCTGCACCTTTCTTAGATACACCAATTAGCAGAGGTGCTGATTGGCTAGGCCCTGGTCAGTGGTGGGTCTGAAATGGGAGCCAGGGGAGCTTCCAGCAGCTTCTTACGGGGCTATCTCCATAGCCCTCCCCCGCTACCAAAAACCAAAACCCCCTCACACAAAACCCAATATATAATGTAACGACAGGCTAACCCAATATCTACCTCTTATTTCTTTCTTGAAAGCTTTTCTTTATGAGTGTTACTTTCACCATTACAGAACTGTCCTCTTATAAGAAGTTATTGCCAGAATGTCTTTCTGATACTGACCTTAGATATTACCATAAAACAGTCAGATATCTATAACCCCACTCTTTTATTGATGCTATTTCACCATACATCTCTTTACTTTTTAAAATCTTGTTTAGAAGGCACTGACTACTATTCTCAAAGCCATTAAGTAGAAAAAGACTGAGGCAACAGGAAAGTGAACTAGTCACTTTACTTATGCAGCTAGTTCCCAATAGAGAAGTTTATTTGAAAGGAGACTGACTAGGATTACTCAATTTCGTGCTTCATCAAGGGTCACACCATCTTATTCAGTTCCCTTGCCTCTGTATAAAGAGTTTAATGAAGAGGAAATTAATTCTCAGTGCCAACAACCTGTAGCTACTAACTTACTCACTCATGCTGTCAGTCCTTCCTGGCCCTTGTTGGCCTGTGATAGCATTTGTCACTCATCTAAATCCCATTTCCTGAGTACTCTAGGCTGATACTTGGGTCTCTGTTATATGAATGGTGTTTAATATAAAGAGATTACAAATATTTATGTAATCCATTACATTAGAAATATACAATCGTTATTTCATTGCAGTCCTTCTGGCCAGCAAGTCTAGGCACTCTTCAGGCTGCATACTTTTGGATGGGACTATTGCAATACGTCCCAGATACTGCTGGTACATGGATATTAGCAGAACTTAAACAGCTACATAAGATACTGCAGTCCAAAGGGAAGTTCTCAATTAGAAGATACTTAAACTTAAGAAGAACGTGACTGTCTGATTTAAAATCTGTGCAGTCGTCCAGGGAGGTCTGCATTCTAGCATCTTGCTCACTCCTAGGCTCAATCACAATCCACAAAGTAGGCATTCTATCAACAAAATCAAGCAGAAGTACTGTACAGTTGTACAATTTTTTTTTTGTCATGACATATATCTTTCTTTTTTTTTCTTAAAGGATAAAGGCTTTCATGCTGATTAAGTAAGGTTTTTTGGCTATGGAATTTGGAATAAATAATGGCATATCTTGATAGTTATTTACTAAGTAAGAACATAAATAAGAGAGGAAAAAACCAAACATACTCTATATTTATTTGAAAGGACAACATAGACAATACCTCCCATTAAAAAGCAGTTGATTTTTTCTTAAGTGTAGACAAGTTAGTGCAGATATCTATTTTCCGGAGCAAGGTGTTCTAAGAATTGGTTAAGATTTAAGATTAAGATTCTTTTGGTTATCTCAAAGTATCAGAGATTTTCTACATTCATTTCTGGATTCACTTAATTAATCTTTAGATGTTCCTTTAGAGACAGAAAGACAACAAGAAGAAAAATACATTTATTCAGTGGTTGAAATAGAATCATCGAAAGTTTTGGGTGGGAAGGAACCTTAAAGATCATCTAGTTCCAACACCCCTGTCACAACACCCCCAAGTCTTTCTCCTCAAGACTGCTCTCAAGCCTTTCTCCATCCAGTTTGTATTCATGCTTGGGATTCCTCTGACTCATATGCAGGATCTTGCATTTGGCCTTGTTGAACTTCAAGCATTTCACATGGGCCTACCTCTCAAGTCTGTAAAGGTCCCTCTGGATGGCTTGGTGTCATGAGCAAAGTTGCTGAGGGTTCACTCAATACTACTGTCCCTACTTGTCAACAAAGATATTAAACAGTGCTGGTCCCAGTACTGACCTCTGAGGAATGCCACTCATAACTTGTCTCCACTTGGACATCGAACCACTGACTGCAATTCTTTGAGTGCAACCATCCAGCTAATTCCTTATCCACCTAGTGGTCCATCTGTCCAAACCATGTCTCTCCATGTTCAGAGACAAGGATTTCATGCACAACAGTGTCAAATGCTTTGCACAAGTCCAGGTAGATGACATCAGTTTCTCTTCTCTTATCCACCAATGCTGTAAGACCATTGTAGAAGGTCACAAAATTTGTCAGGCATGATTTGCCCATAGTGAAGCCATCTTGACTGTCACCAATCACGTCCTTATTTCCCATGTGGAGGATGTACATAATGAACTTTCTGGGCACAGATGTGAGACCAACGGGCCTGTAGTTCCCCCGGTCTTCCTTTTTTTCCTTTTTAAAAGTGGAGGTTATGTTTCCCCTTTTTTTTTCCCCTGGACTACCACAACTTCTAAGAAGTAATGGATAGTGACTTAGCAACATTCATAGGATCATAGAATTCACCTGGGTTCAATTTTACTTCCTCTTGAGGATTTGATTTATGAGAAAGTGAGCTGATTAGCCCAAAATATCTCATTTTGAACAAAAATTCTAGTGTTAAAGAAGATACACACTTATTATGGAAAAGGTACTCTGTAAAGCATCTGTAATCTGCTTGTGAAAGACAGTCAAAACTGATGTTAGCAACATATGATACCAAAACATCTTTTAAGAAGATTGAAACCATAATTTCTGTAATTTTACACAAATATGAATTCATTATTATATACATATTTCAGGCTTTCAAGATCAATTAAAGTTTTGCCTACTGCAAAGATACTGCAGTTATCTTGATGGGAAAATATTCCATCACCTGTTTTCCATTTTTTACCTTGTAATGATAATTGTAAAGAAAGAGAAGATCCTATATAAGTCAGTTTGCTTATTTAGGGAATGTTAAAAATCTCAAGAGCCTACATTAATATTGTGTTGCATTTTGGTTTAGTTTCTCTTTATGCTTACTAACAAGCACTGTGATAATGTAATTCTTCCTCACTGTTATGACAGAACTGAAAGAAACAGTGATCTATATTATTTCTTCCAGAAACTTTATTGCAAATATCAAGACAAGTATTTTCTGTAATCCATTAAAAAAACAGATAAAAGATTGAACTCGTCTACCATCAGTATCAATGTCACTACACATTTTCGAATCAATGCCCACTTGTTTATACATGGCATTAAGTAAGAAAAGACATGACATATCTGTATTTTCATATAAAGAAAACAAACAAAAAAACCAGAAATATATGCAGAAAATACTGCAGCTTGGAAGAGAGTAAAACAGATTTTAATTTACTTTAACATTTTCTTTTTGTTTAATTTGTTCATTTACAAAGCTTGGTGAAGATTTTTAAGCAACACAGTCTTAAAGCAATTTTTCTGTCATCCATTTTAAAACTCCATAAATACATGTAAACAGCTGAGAGAAGTCAGAAAATGAGGAAATCCATATGTAGCAGAGTAACAGTCGTGTGAATGAGATTGTTTCAGCTATGGTTAGGATATCCTAATACGTCTATAAGCAATCACTAAGACAATGAACTATTGTTAACAGACTGAGAGCTGCTTAGCAGAAGCTGGATGTACACTGGCAAATGAAAGACTGTATAGTCATAGAATCATAGAATGTATGATCATTTCTATGAATGATAAAGATCATCTGGTCCACCCCCCTGCAGTAAGCAGGGATAATGTTACTAGATCAGGTTGCTCAGAGCCCCATCAAGCCTTACCTTGAATATCTCCGGGGAGGGGGCCTCCGCCACCTCTCTGGGCAACCTGTTCCAGTGATCTACCACCCTCATATTGAAGAACATTTTCCTAATATCCAATCTAAATCTATCCTTTTTTAGTTGTAGACCATTAACCGTCTTCCTATTACTACATGCCCTAGTGAACAGTTCTTCCCCAGCTTTCTTATAGGCACCTTTCAGGAATTGGAAGGTCGCTATAAGGTCCCACCAGTGTTCTCCAGGCTGGTGTTAAACTAGTCATAATGAATGAAGTGACAGTTATGCACATATATTTATGACTTATATTTTGATGTTTATTTAAAAACCTGTATTTTACTGGGACAGGTAAATCTTTAGTAAACTCTTACCCAGTTTTAAGAAGCTGTTGAGCTTTTTTCCTTTTTTAAAATATAATAGCCTCTGAGCATTCACTGAGTTTGTTAATAGAGAGTTAGTTCTAGAAGAATAATTAAGTTGCCTTAATAAATACATGTTAAAATTTTCCAAAAAAATTCCTCCTAATTCAAATCAGAATTCTTTATTTTACTCAATGAAATGAAGAGAGAGGGATAATGCTGAGACAGAAGGGTTTGTTCCTGTACTGGAGAGATAGCAAACAGACCAAATCTACAGTGGATGTGCAGGCACTTCATCATACCAAATAGAACAGATTTGCTGGGCACAAACGCTATAGCTGATCTGCACTGGACACCTTAGGTCTGACAGATCTCACATACGAAGGCAAGGCACGGGTACAAGAAGTGCAGCTGATCTGAAATACGTAAACTGACTCTTTGCTTGGGTTCTGTTTTGGGTACCAGCCAGGTCAGGCCAGCCTATTCAAAGCTTTAGCAGACTGCTGGGATCCCAGAAAGACTGGTTTAGCAGCTGAATTACCTTCTTCACAATTTGGAAAACAATTGTACCTAGAAAAGGAAAACATATCTAGAAACATTTAGTAGTACTCAGATCAGGGTTAAACAAAATATTTGACACTTAATTTTAAACTGTAAACATACAAAAAATAACAGATTAGGATGAAAAAATGAATGTTTTCTTTACATTTGTTGTTATAATCTCTCAATTTGCTAATGTACATAATAAATAACAAGTTGTTGTAATAGGACAGGCCTGTATTTTCAATAAAGTGCTAACAATAAACCTAATCATTTTTTAAAAACTACTAATTCCAAATCTCAAGGAATGTGAATGGACAGGGGTTTTTTTCATTTTCTATGTGCTTTTGAGGTGCAATAATTAACTTTATAACAGGAACAAATTTTTTTGCACATGCTTTCCAACAGTGAATGGATGTTGCCAAAGAAAGTTCTATAGAGTAAAACAGAATGTGAAACGATTGAGAAAAAGATTGTAAAGTATATTCTTCCACACTGTGAAAACCTAATGATGACAGATTGCTGTCATCATTATAGACTGAGCTCTGTTATTTGCCAAAATGATTACACAATTCTGACAAGTAAGCTGGAAATATTTCAGTACAGAATATCTGAGGCAGCAATATACTTCATGACAAAAATATTTGTGTGAGTATTAGAATATGTAAAGCATCTCAGATTGCATAGCTCCGCACATGTTTTCAGCTGTGCCGACCTGCCAATTTTCTGTAGATCCACAAGAAGCTGTTAAAACCTACCTCTAGCATACTTCGCTCTTTCCAACTGACATCCCTTTTACCAAGAATCATGCATTCTGGTCTTGCTCAGCACCAGCTTTTCCTTTTCTATTTTCTCACCACCCACTCAGTTTCTTACTTTCAGACATCTCTGCTAACTTTCTTACTGTATATGTACGGCTAAATCATATAGAGAAGTGAGCTATTTTTAATACATTGTTTACATATTTTTCCCCTGCCGGCAGTGGATTTGTGATGGTTTAAAAAAAGGCAGCCACCTTTAAAAAACAGAAAAAAAGAACACATGAGGACCATTGCATGTGTTTCTTATGTTTTTTCAGCCTTACTGTTCTCTTAGTTTTTATTCCTCCTGATTTCCTTCTCCCTTTGCACCATCTGTTTCAAAATTTTAAATAATTTTTCACATATTCTAAGTAGTTAGGATTTTATTTTTTTTATTTTGTTGTTTCTAGCAAGCATTTCTTCTACTACCTCAGTAATATCCCTTCCAATCCCTAACGTTCTGTGATTCTGTGATTCTGTAATATGGGTCCTAATATGACAGAAATATTTTTTCTTATTCTTCACTGTGAAGAACTACTATGACTACTTCACTGCTATGGCTGATATCTAGTTTCCCAGATAAGGTTTCACACAGCTTACTACAGATCATGAAATACATTTTTACAGTTTCAGAGTGTTTTGAACGTCCTATGTTAATAATTTTATTTGATATATTGAATTACATAATATTACTTATCTATACTTTTTCTCAAAAGCAAAATATTTAGCCTGTATTTTCAATACATTTAGCCTGTATTTTCTTAGGCAGTGTTGTAACAAGAATGGAACTTTCATAGAGTAGTGCCAACTTTATAAAATTTCTTTTTTAAAATATTTTTCAAGTCTACATGCATGAATGCACAAAAGACACCCACAAGTCTACGGGATGAGATGGGATCTACCTAAGGGTACTGAGGGATCTGGCAAACGGGCTCACCAAGCCATTTTCCATCATTTTATAAGCAGTCTTGGCTAACCAGGGAGGTCCCAGTTGACTGGAGGTTAGTAAATATGATACCCATCTACAAGAACGACCAGAAGGAGGAACTGGGGAACTACAGACCTGTCAGTCTGACCTTGGTGCTATGGAGCAGATCATCTTGAGTGCCATCACATGGCATGGCCAGGACAAGCATGTGATTGGGCCTGGTCAACATGGGTTTTTGAAAGGCAGATCTTGCTTGACAAACCTGATCACCTTCTATGACCAGGTGACCACTTTAGTGGATGAGAGAAAGGCTGTGGATGTAGTGTACCTGGATTTTAGTAAACCCTTTTACACCATTTCCAACAGCATTCTCCTGGAGAAACTGGCTACTCATAGCTTCAACATATACTCTTTGCTAGGTAAAATAACTGGCTGGATGGCCAGGACCAAAGAGTTGTGAATGGAGTTCAGTCCAGTTAGCGGCCAGCCAGAAGTGATGTTCTGAATGGCTCAGTACTGTGGTGTTATGGTTTAAGGGTTACCAGCCTGAAAGGGAAGGACAGGTGGTGTCTGAGATCAGTACTGTTCCCTCCCCTTTCCTGCCACAGTCTATAAAAAAACCGAGAAGGTCCAAGGTTTTCATGGGCTTTTCCTGGTTTCCTGGGCTGTTTCCTGTGGCATCTCGAGACAGCTGGGCCTAGCACCACGTGCTTGGCAACATCCACCATCATCCACTCCCGGCACCACTGAGGTCCCTGGTGATGAGTCACAGCAGTCACAACAGCCAAGAGGCACTGCTCGGACACTTCCACTCAGGACTACTGAGGTCGGGTTTTGTATATAGTTAAATATCCTTTGTCCTTTATTAATTCCCTTTTCCCTTCCCCTCTTGTTTTTCATTAAACTTGTTACAGTCTTAACTTCCAATATTGTGCGAAGCATCTTTTTCTCTATTCCCCTTTTTTTCAATATTCCCCTGGGAGGGTAGGGGACAATAGAGAGAAAATCCTGCTCTCTGAGCCTTAAACGGAGACATGTGGGCAGTTACATTTAATACCTTTATCAGTGATCTGGATGAGGAGATTGAGTGCTCTCTCAGTAGGTTTGCAGATGCCACTAAGATGGAGAGGAACATTTACCTTCTTGAAAGTAGGAAGGCTCTACAGAGGGATCTGGACAGGCTGGATTGATGGGCAGAGAGCAACTATATGAGGTTCAATGAGGCCAAGTACTGAGTCCTGCACTTGGGTCACAACAACCTCATGCAACGCTACAGGGATAGAGTGGCCAGAAAACTGCCCAGCAGAAATGGACCTGGAGGTTTTGGTCGACAGTCGGCTGAATATGAGCCAGCAATGTGCCCAGGTGTCCAAGAAGGCCAATAGCCTTCTGGCTTGTATCAGAAATAGTGTGACCAGCAGGACTAGAGAAGTAGTTGGCCTCCTGGACTTGGCACTGGTGGTGCTGTACCTCAAATACTATGTTCAATTTTTGGCCCCTCACTACAAGAAGGACATTGAGGTGCTGGAGCATGTCCAAAGAAGGTCAATGAAGTTTGTGAAGGGTTTAGAGGATAAGTGTTAAGAGGAGCTGCTGAGAGAACTGGGATTGTTTAGCTTGGAGAAAAAGAGGCTCAGGGGAGGCATTATTGCTCTCTATAACTACATGAAAGGAGGTTGTATCGAGGTGGGTGCAGGTCTCTTCTCCCAGGTAACAAGCAATAGGACAAGAGTAAATGGCCTCAAGTTGCACCAGGGGAGATTTAGATTGAATATTCAGAAAAAATTCTATTCTATGATTCTAAGCAAATATAGTTCTTACTGTGCGAGTCACAGAGAGCCTAATAGGCATAGGAACAAGGTATGGTTTATTTTAAAAACTCTTAAATTAAAAGAACAAG
>NW_010206566.1:53786-64847 GCF_000695765.1 Mesitornis unicolor
GGAAAGAGCAGATATTGACGGATAATTTTCCTCAGATGGTTATTTTTTTGCCAAAGATAGTTTACAATTTGAAAAAAAGAAAAAAAAATATTGCTGAAACAGAAAATTAATCCTTCATATACGATTTTCAAAATATGAACTGGGCTGCCTGTGCTTGTCTGCAGTAATACTGAAAGACAATATAGAAAGAGATCTCCCTGTGTCCTTGACTCCTGTCCCATAATATATTTGTTACCAAAACCTACTATATAGTACAAAATAATACAGTAACATGGAGCTAGGAAGATTAGGAAACTAGTACAAATATTTTACATTTAAAATGACTGAAAACCAGTATGAGTGTAGATTGATTGCAAATATCAAACATAAATATGTTTTAAAATCTGATATTAAAGGAATATTTGGTATACGTGTAGAAATAAAAATCAAACTTTATTTACAATGAATCACAGAATCACAGAGAATCACAGAACATTAGGGATTGGAAGGGACCTCAAAAGATCACCTAGTCCAATCCCCCTGCCGGAGCAGGAACACCCAGATGAGGTTGCACAGGAAGGCGTCCAGGCGGGTTTTGAATGTCTCCAGAGAAGGAGACTCCACAACCTCTCTGGGCAGCCTGGTCCAGTGCTCTGTCACCCTCACTGAGAAGAAGTTTCTTCTCAAACTTAAGTGGAACCTCCTGTGTTCCAGTTTGTGTCCATTACCCCTTGTCCTATCATTGTTTGTCACCGAGAAGAGCCTGGCTCCATCCTCGTGACACTCACCCTTTAAATATTTATAAACATGAATAAGGTCTCCCCTCAGTCTCCTCTTCTGCAAACTAAAGAGACCCACCTTCCTCAGCTGCTCCTCATAAGGGAGATGCTCCACTCCCTTGATCATCTTTGTAGCCCTACGCTGGACTCTCTCCAGCAGTTCCCTGTCCTTCTTGAACTGAGGGGCCCAGAACTGGACACAATATTCCAGATGCGGTCTCACCAGGGCAGAGTAGAGGGGGAAATATGAAATATGAGATTAAAATAATTTGATGAACTTTCCTTTCAAAAAGGAAGTTGGATCAGAATATTTCACATTTATTATGACAACAAAGGCTCAGAAGTCAATGGAGTTATAAAAATTGTCCAGATTATTGTAATTAGGAATTGTTACTTACTCAATGAGAAAGCTATAAATATAGATGACAAAGGAAATGTATGCCTACGCATATGCTACAAAAATAGACAAAGTTATTAACTGGAATTTGAGATTTGCAAGATTTACATTGTTATATATTACCTTTTGGGGTAAAGGGCAAAATTTTTACCTGTTACTTATTTTGAGGACAGGAGACACACAAAACTGAAACGAAAATGGACTCTTATCACACTTTCACAAGCATTATACTTGAAGATGTGGCCCTGTGTGTTTCAGTTGCATTAAAACTCTAGCCTCCCAGGTAAATAAGAATTATGACAGCTATTCTCATAAATGAGGAAAAAAGACATTGATTTATAAACTCACTGTATAACCATGGTAATGCCTACATTTCAACAGTACTTTGAAAAAGGTCTATTGCATTGTTTAGATGCAAATAAAAGGAAAACCTCTTATTGCTGAAAAACCAATGAGGTGCAGGCTATGATGTGTTGTAAATTTAAAGAATTATAAAGTCTGTAATACACATGAAACCTGGTAGTATATTCAATCTTTTAATTTAAATTTGCTGATGTATAAAATGGATCTTCAAAGGAGTGTATTATTTTGATGCTTATTTTTGAGTGCAAACCAGTGTCATTTGTAAGAAGAAATTATATAAAGAAAACATTTTAAAAAATGAAATGTGAGTGCTAGCATCCATGAAGTCATGAATTGTGTTACATAGAACTAAAGAACTAGGATAACTATGTGGTCACTGGCATCGCATAAGCAGTAACCAGCTGGAAGCAGTATAGGCTGAGATGTGCTCCCCCAGCAGTAAC
Source organism: Mesitornis unicolor (assembly GCF_000695765.1). Classification (NCBI taxonomy): domain Eukaryota; kingdom Metazoa; phylum Chordata; class Aves; order Mesitornithiformes; family Mesitornithidae; genus Mesitornis; species Mesitornis unicolor. The sequence goes on from NW_010206566.1 coordinate 55,748, forward strand.
ATTTTTATGTTGCTATGAGCTGCTTAAAAAAATCTTGAAAATTCAAGCAAGAGGATGAGCAAGGAGGAAATCCAACACTGGATAAGAAAAATAATGAAGAAGTAAAAAATAAGGTACAAGTTTGATAATTATTATTTATTATTGATTACTTTACCACCAGTTAGTTATTGAATTATTTTCTCTTTCATTAAGAAAGATGTTTTATAGATGAAGCATACTTCAACAACCAACATTTACTTTTTTGCTACTGAAGAACACTAAAACAAATTATTTACGTCTTAATTCTAGTTTGTAGAGTCATTTTTCATCTATCATGATTCATTGTGAGATCAACCACCGAGATTATATGATGTTTTCCAACTTTTTCCATTTTAAAACATTTTACAAAATGTATTAGTTTTCAAATGTAATTACTAGACATAGAAACCAACAAACACACACAGATTCCTGGAAAAGCAGTTGAACCTGTAAGAAATTCTGCACTTTTCTGGATATTTTAGAGGTCTTTACTTTCAGTAAGGGAATGCTGACAGAAGGAAAATGTAAGAAATATATCAGTACGCCTTGAAAAATGTAAGAATTTATTCATTTTAAATGGAGATAAAAGGTGGAAGAAAATAAGTTAAAGCTAATATTTTGGTCATTTGAATGACAGAAAATTCACAACAAAATTATTGCAGAAATGAAGATTATGAAAGAGACAGAGCCAGCAAAATCAGCAAGAATTATTACCCATGCTATCTCACTCATGAGAATATAGTGAGGATTATACTTTAATGGTAGCTAAACATGAATTCACTCAGTGATAAGCACTAATATTCTGATAACACTGTTTACAACGCTCAGTGATTATCTCCTCTGAAGTTAATGTGACACCTCAAGAAAGAAACCATAAACCCCACATAAATTAGTCAGAGTATGATAGGTGAATAGTAGAGATGACTGCTCTGTAAATAATACTGGTTTCTGAAAAAAAAAACCAACCAAAACCTCAAACATATTCACTGATGGTATTTTAAGGAATGGGAGTGTTTAGATAACAGAGAAAGCAATTAGGACTGTTTATTTATACTCTTGTGCAGTACACTTCAGTCACAATTTGTGTAAAATTTTTATCTTTAAGATCCCGTGCATTTATTCAAAATATGTAACAATAACAATAAAGGCAAAACATGGTGTTGTAATCATTAATGAATTAAAAGAGTAACCTTTTTTTATGAGAGAATAAAGGTGGAGGTGATAAACTATTCAATATTTATTATCCTACTTTTTAAATATGAGACGTGTTGCCATGGCGATTCTTGCTGTAAACCTACAAAAAGCTACATAAAATTTTGTCCTCACTCTTCAGTTCTGAATCATAAAACTATTCCATCAACTTAATGATAACTTTGTTTTTTTTAACTTGAGCAAGGTTGTAGATAACACTACCCTGGGCCATATTTTATATTATTTCAAATGTTTATATTGGTTATATTTTGTCAATAATTGCTATTAATCCTATCTTCATAACTTGTGTTGATTAACAACAACCATTTCATTGTTCTTCCTTTTCTCACTTGAGTTTTTTTCTGCTAAAGAGTCATCTACTAATAAAATTTTCAAATTCATAATTCAGTATATTTTACTGATGTCGCTGGAAGTGGCTTTATTTCATCTAAATTTAGATGAAGAAGACTAAAATTTTTTAACTTCAGCTGTTCTCTGCATCAGTCATAAAGAGAAATAGACATTTCTCAAAGACATGCTTGCTTGCTTTAATTTTTTTGGGTTGATGGAAAGGTTACACTTAGATCTAACGAACTAGACCCTACACTGGTACCACAGATAGATAAAATAAATCCAAGCCTAAATGATTTAGGAAAAAAATGTAGCTGTGAAATTAATTTGATTTTAATTAAAATTTTCACACACATTTTAATTATTTACTGAATACTAAATTCAATGGAAAGAACATTTTGACTTCAATTTTCTGTAATATGCAATGTAAACACATGCTGATATATGCTGCTGTAGAGCAGATTAACAAACAGTATCTGGATCTAATTGGACATGTATTTTTCAATGGGGTTGTTTTTGTGGATTTTTGTTCAGTGGAATTTTGCTCAGTGGATTTTTTTTTCCATTAATTGATATAATATTTTGAAGTGAAAGGAATATACTACTGTCTAAAGAATTTATACTGTATGTAAATATAATCTTATATAGAATATAAGTATATCCTGTATACTAGTTGTGAAACAATTCCCAACTTAGATATTTATTTTTTTTCTCCTGAAATAATTGTGTCATTGGTTAGGCTTCCTTTGGAACTATGGGGTTTAGACACTCAACAGCAGAATCAACAACAACAAAAGCAGAAACTCCTGAGAAAATCTGAGACAAGAAGGTATGAGATGTACTATAGGCACCAAGCATTGTGAGAATATGTTTTCCAGCATTAGACTTTAGAATGACCAAAGGCTGATGCACCAATAACTGCAGTTCTCAGCTGTGGTCTGCAAAGACCTAACAAGTTGCCTTTTGCTGAATGCTGCTTCTTTTTCTCCCTAGAAAGAGAAAGGCTGCACAAACAACTGAAGAATAAGAAGAGGAATCTGACCAAAGATCCCAAATCTCTGAAGTAAGGAAAACTAAGTTTTCAGGAGTGCTGTTTGCATCTTAAAGCCAGAAAGAGTTAGATTTTATAATATATTTATCTCAGTGATTCTACAATATTATGACTCCCACTAGATTCTGGTATGGTAAGTAATTAGATACAGCAGAAAAGACAGTTTAATTTATCTGTCATTCTGAGTACTAATGAAAATGTTTCTATGTCATGCATAGCAGTACATAATGTAATCTAACTAAAATCCCCAGTTATGCCTGTGGCTTGAACACATTCCTAATCTGCAAAAAAAATCCAATTGATCTTCTGCCAAAATAAAGCATTCACAGAGGATATCACAAAAGGTTAGATGATAAGAAAACATGATCTCTGAGGAACAATCAGGTTTATTTAGACAAGAAAAGAAACGAGAAAAGACTGTGAGGAGCACAATGGCTTTGCAATATATCAAATGTCTTCATAAAGACCGCAGTGAAAACTAGCGTTTCTTTTCTGCTATGTTTGCTTCACTGGAGTAGTTTCAATTAAAGATATATTCTGTTTTCCGGAATTTTCTAGTGAATTCTGCAACATTACTGGCCAAACACAACTGTTGTGTTGGAGGCCTAACTTGATTTTAACTCTTTTTCTGTGCCCTTGTCTATTATTTAGCACAAGAAATGGTGTAAAATGACCATGAGATAAAAATAACACCCGTAAAAAGTCTAGTGAACATGACTTCACAGTTAATTACCAAATTATACCCACTCAGCTTTAATCCTTATCATAGTAGCTTGGATGACCATCAAGCATAAGAATTGCAAACAATTTAGATATAAATATAAATTAGATATAAATTGCTAGGTTCCTCTGAGAAACAGTAGAAAACTATTGTGTTTGGAGAACGGTCAAAGTATTTGTTAGCTTATGTATAGATTTGTACTTGCAGCTGATATTTAAGTATTTATATAAGATACATCAAGATGACTTAGTATTAGTAGTGTCAGTAATTTCATTTTTGTGATGAAATAATGAAAAAAAAACTATTAAATATACTGTAGTAGAGAATTTGTGTTCATCTTAGGGTTTCCTTCATTTTTCTTTTAAACACTCTCTCTGAGCTTAAGTTAGAGAAGTACAACTTTATTTCTAACAGACTGACTACTTAGTCATATCCTTTGAGGCAAAATATAAATATTAATTTAGATGCAGGAGTTTTTTCTTCATCTATTTTTTCCTATACTCTTAAATTTCTTACTAGTATGGTAAGTACTATCTTTGGAAGAAGGAGCAGGCACGTCAGGAGTACAAGGCTACCGTGAGGCTGTGCAGGGAGAAAATTAGAAGGGCCAAAGCGCAGCTGGAAATTAATCTAGCTAGTGCTGTTAAAGACCATAAAAAGGGTTTCTATAAATACATTGGCAACAAGAGGAGAACTAAGGAGTCTCCCACCTCTAGCAGATGTGGAGAGAAGCATAGTGATGGAAAAAGGTGAGGTACTTAATGCCTTCTTTGCCTTAGTCTGTAGTAGAAAAACCAGCAGTACTCTGGAACAAACCATCCTGAGTGCCATCACACCGCACATGCAGGACAACCAAGCGATCAGGCCCAGTCAACATGGGTTCAGGAAGGGCAGGTCCTGCTTGACTAACCTTATCTCCTTTTATGATGAGGTGAACTGCTTGATGGATGAGGGGAAGGCTATGGACGTTGTCTACCTGGACTTTAGTAAGACCTTTGACACCGTCTCCCACAGCATCCTACTAGAGAAGCTGGCTGGGCATGGCTTGGACAGGCATATGTTTTGCTGGGTCAAAAACTGGCTGGATGGCCGAGCACAGAGACTTGTGGTGAATGGAGCTAAATCCAGTTGGCGACCAGTCACAAGCGGCGTTCCCCAGGGCTCAGATTTGGCGCCAGTCCTGTTTAACATCTTTGTCAATGATGTGGATGAGAGGATTGAGCGCTCCCTCAGTAAGTTTGCAGTTGACATTAAGTTGGGAGGCAGTGTTGATCTGCCTGAGGGTAGGAAGGCTCTGCAGAGGGACCTGGATAGGCTGAATCAGTGGGCTGAGGCCAACTGTATGAGTTTCAACAAGGCCAAGTGCCGGGTCCTGCACTTCAGGTGCAATAACCCTATGCAGTGCTACAGGCTTGGGGACGAGTGGCTGGAAAGCTGCCATGCAGAAAAGGACTTGAGGGTTTTGGTGGACAACAGGATGACCATGAGCCAGCAATGCGCCCTCGCAGCCAAGAAGGCCAGTGGCATCCTGGGGTGTATTAGAAGGGGTGTGGTTAATAGGTCGAGAGAGGTTCTCCTTCCCCTCTACTCTGCCCTGGTGAGACCGCATTTGGAATATTGTGTTCAGTTCTGGGCCCCTCAGTTCAAGAAGGATAGGGAATTGCTTGAAAGTGTCCAGCACAGAGCCACAAAGATGATTGAGGGAGTGGAGCATCTCCCTTATGAGGAGCAGCTGAGGGAGCTGGGTCTCTTTAGCTTGGAGGAGAGGAGACTGAGGGGTGACCTCATTAATGTTTATACATTTGTAACGGGCTAGTGTCAGGAGGGAGAAGCCAGGCTCTTCTCTGTGACAGCCAATGACAGGCCAAGGGGACATGGAAGCAAGCTGGAGCATTGGAGGTTCAATCTGAACATGAGGAAAAGCTTTTTTACTGTAAGGGTTACAAAACAGTGGACCAGACTGCTCAGAGAGGTTGTGGAGTCTCCTTCTCTGGAGACATTCAAAACCTGCCTTGACATGTTCCTGTGTGACCTAGTTTAGGTGACCCTGCTCTGGCAGGGGGGTTGGACTGGATGATCTTTCAAGGTCCCTTTCAACTCCTAATATTCTGTGATTCTGTGGAATATCATGGCCACTTTCTTTTTTCTTATTTTGATTCTCTAGCTCTTTCCTATTTTATTGGGTGATTACGATTTTAAGGAAAATCTTTATGTCTTAAAATGGTAACTGCAACGTACTACTTTGAGATCTAAGTTTCTCTGTATTCTCTTGTTTCCCAGCTGAGAACCAGGGAGAGGGCTGAGGAGCTCATATAACGAAGGGTTTTATCACTGTGCTATTTTCCCATTACCATTGCTGTTGGCACTTCAAAGTAAAAATAATTTTCGTGGTAACTGTGCAATTACATCTAAATCCAGGTCTGCCTGATTCTTGAGATTGCATTACTGAACTTCAGGTATCATCCTTGCCTCTGCATCAAACTGCTGACACATTGTTTCTAGGAAACAGTAGTAGTCATAGTTTGAATTCTCTCAATTCCCATGTCCAGTCTTTAATGTTATGTTTGCCTTCCAAGAGTCTTACTACTTCTTTTTTTATTTCTCTTACATTTTCTATTATTAATGAAAAGCAATGTCTTATTTTATAAGTTAATGGTTTTTTCAAAGTTTATGTTTAGCTTTTCAAAGAGAAAATTTGGAAGAAAAAGAACAGAGAGAGAGAAGAGCAGTGTTATAGAAAATGCCAGGTTGAACTGAATAATATGTGGGGTTTGTAAATAAGGTGACAAGTGGAGAATTAAGAAGATGAGATTATTCCATATTCAGTTAACTTCTATTTTAGCACTTCAGGTCTATCTGTGTGTAAGCATAACACTGAAAGCATGGAATCTGCAAGCAGCTTTGTTTCACTGTAGTAGTTAATTTTGAGGCAAAAGCACAATGTGTGACGTTGTGCTGGGGAAGAAATGTAACTTACATGCATTTTGGCAATCAATTTTTCTTGCTGAGAGCCAATGGCTACTTTAAATTAGTTGATTTTTATGATATATAAGATGAGTATGGAGATTCTCTTTTCACATCAATTATATTGGAACTTACACAAGTAATTTAATTAGCTATCTGGAGTAATAGAATTTAACATATAAGGGCACATGCCATCTACCTTGTTTTGGTCAGTGGTGGCTTCAAGAATATAAACAAAATGTAACACATCTATAGAAAGAACAACATTAATAACATTTCTTCCTTACTCCAAGACAAAGTAAATAAAATTTATTTATTGTTTGCATGTTTGTTGCCTGAGATAGCTAAGATATTAAGAAATAAGAAATGAAAGAGGAGAATTATTAAGTTTTCAAAGTTAAAGCCACTTTATCAAATGCAGAATCAATCACTTTCCTAGTGACAGAATATCATAGAAATGCAAATGGAGGGAAAAAAGTTGAAATTAAAAAAGTAAGAAAAATTGCACATTTCTGTCATACAAGTATATTTTATTTACAAATGCTCTCCAACATTTCTTTCCCCTAATCTTCAACACTATCTGGGTGCCTTTCTCCTATGCCACTTCATCCACAGATTCTACTTCCATGTCTTAATTTCTTCCTGGAAAGGGTATTCCATATGTCCCCTTAAAAATCCCTTTCTTTTTTACAGAAGCAATGTGTTACAAAGAAGGGGATAGAAGAGAATCATTATCAAAAAATAAAAAAACTAAAATCATACTGTTATGTCACAATAGAAAGATGTAACAGCATGATGATGTTATCACTCTGCAAATAATACTATAATGTCAAGGCTATGTTAAAGTATTAAGCAAAAAAACCCATAATAAAACACGTTCTGAAGCTATTTATTGAAGTAAGCCTAGTCCAAGAAAATTAACATAAATTAGATACTTTTGCTTCTAATTTGAATATGTGCCATTCTGATCTTTACCCAGTATTCACTGAAGATAATGGGAGATCTTTTGCCCTGATTACATTAAGCTTTAGATAAGAGTTAGTGTATGTCAGAATAGAGAAAAAAATATACTCTAGTATTATGTAATGTTATTCTTAAATTAAACTAGAGAGCTTTATTACTATTGAGTTTTTCTGGTTTAATAAGGATGAATATTTCTTAAACCTTCAGAACATTTCAGAAAACAATTATTTCTGTTTATTTTATTAATTTAGTTTCTCTTATTTTTCTGTTCTACAGGAGTGGATAGTACAGACAGAAGTATGACATACAAGTATAATTTTCTACATTTTAGGCTCTTTAAATGTATAAGTATATTACAATCTGTAGTTTAGTGCCACAATGTTAAAATTGTGTTCATTTACTTGGGATAAGTTATTGAAGAGGATTATTTTGCCAAAGTTTATAAGGAAATGAATAATCAAGTGATGTAATGTTACATGTTTGTAGATTTTAAAATTTTTGTATTTAGAGTCAACACTTGAATATTGAACAGTGTTCTTTTTGAGAAATAGAATAATTGCTTACAGAAACTGTCAGACTAGTAGCACTAAAAGCACATATTATATAGCAGTGGTGTCAGATCCTTGATTCTCCTATTCTAAGGAGTCTCATCTCTATTAGAGATTACTCAGTGAAGTGACATAATTTTATTTTCATAACTATTCCTGTCTGGGTTTTTTAATACTATTTTAATTTTATTTTCCAGCCTGCTGACCATTGTTCTAACTCATCTTAGTAGTCATACTATACACTAGGAAGGCGGTGGATCAAAACTGCCTGTTTATGACATGTGATCCTCCCATAAAATGATAAAAAAGACAGTAAATATGCTGGAACTAAACTTGAACTGATGGCATGAATAAGAAAATAGTTATAGCTGACACTTTTTTCCAAACTATTTAACATGCTGTTTAATAAAATAGATGCTTATTAGAGAATCACACTAAGAGTGATATAATACACATTGGTGCATTTAGGAATACACAATTAGATTAACAGAGAAAACATACAAATTAAATATTCTTACTGTATTTTTCTAAAAAGTTCTTGGTTTTTTATGCAAAAGTAGGTAGACAAACAACTTCATAATTTTATTTAGTGATTTAAAAGGTGGTACAAGGAAAAGATTTTAAAAATTACAGTGAATTGAGGATTTATATTGTTTTTACTTTAGACAACAGCTAGGGGATTTTTTGTTATCTCAAACCAAAGTTGTACTAGTCTGCCGGCATGAAAAATGCACAAAGTTTGAAGAGATTTTTTTAAACAAGGAGCTGAAGGTAACATTGAAAAGCATCCATGTCAGTATAAGACACTTGTAAACTACATCAGAAAATCAAAAATATTCCTGAAACAGATGGGGGAAAAAAAGCAGCTGAAATAGAGAGAATGAATGAGATCATAGAAACAAATGGAGAAAAGAAATCTAAATGAAGAGGTAAAATACATCATTATACCAATATACACCTGGACAAATGCAAAACAAACTCACACATGCATGTGTGCACACAAAAATACATAGCAAAAAGGTGAAGATCCATTATTTAGGTGAAAATTTTAAAAATAAAAAAAAATAATAGAAGAGAGATCATTCTTGACTATCACTTGATTTGAATGAGCTAAAAAATTTTCCAGACAGATTACTCTTAAATTAAGATCTAAAAAATGAATAAAAGACATGGAGCAGCATTGCACATACAAGGTTTTATGGATATGAAAAATTTCTGTATAAAAAAGACTATACACTTTAATTCAATATATTTACAAAAAAAATCACACACAGAATCACAGAACGTTAGGGA
>NW_010206567.1:0-14099 GCF_000695765.1 Mesitornis unicolor
TATATATGTGTGTATATATATACACACACACTATATTTATACTATATATATATATTAATAGTATATATGTTTATTTTCCCTCCTGCCGTACCTTCAAAGCCCTTTCAGAATCCTTTGCTTCAAACATTAAGGGGACACCCAAAGCCTGAGGACTCCTTTCTGTCCCATAAATAAGCATACAGGCAAAAAATACAGGAAAGAAAAAAAAGAATTCAGTAAGCTGACCTCAAAATACATCAAAATATGGAAAATAAGAGCAATCTGGGTCATGGGAAGGGAATTAATGAACGTCTCTTGATGAAGTTTTAGGTCAAGGCTGGTTGCGGGGTAGGGTTGAGCTCTTTGCACCCTCCTGTCTCTTTTGCTCCTTCCTTTACAGAGCAGAATAACCAAAATGCAGCTTTTTCAGGTGGCTTTTGCTATGGGAGGTGCTTCAGCTCCTGGAGGAGGGGACAGATGGGATGCCCAAAAAACGCAGCAGCCCTGAGTGCTTTGCTGCCATCCATGGGGTCACAGTGGGCACCTCCAACAGCATCTCAGCCTCCCAAAACCTCTCCCATCCTCCCTGCGGGGCGCGTGGGCATCATTTTGGGGCCACAATAAGCGCACGCATGGATATATCTGACATTTGGGGGACAGGAGCGTGGTCATGGGCGCTTTGCAGCCCTTGCAGAGCCGTTCCCATCTCCTCCCACCGAAGCCACCCTCAAAGCCAGCAGGGAAGCTCCATCCAGCTCTTTTTCTTCCCGCCGAGGCGTTTTTTGGCACCAGGGGCCCTGGCACCACATCCGAGCAGCGCAGCGGGAGCGTGGGCGGATCGGTGGTACCCGGCAGATGGGGGTGAAGGAGCCTCCCCGATGCTCTTTGCGCGGTCCCGAATGGAAACGCGCGGCCCCTTTCTTCCCCGTTTTCCTCATCTCACCTGAGCGTTGCCAACCTTTAGCATCGTATCGCATTAAAAGTGGAAAAATGAGGGTTTATTTAAGTCTTTAAATGGGGAGAGGGGCCGAATTTGGAAGAAGTTCAGGAAGGGAGGGAGCGATTTCTCCCCGCTCCCCTAATTTATGGCACTGGCAATACGATGCCGTTAGCGCGCATCCGTCTTCGGGTGTAAGAGGAGGGGGAAAATCCAAATAATACTAGAAAAAAAATCATTATGTGCCTTTCAGCATTGACCAGCTCGAGGAGACGGGAGTTATTCTTAAGAAAGCCGTGTATCTTCCTTACTTTGGCATCAACATAAATAAAGTTATTTATCTCTCAAATTTAAATGCTCTGCACCTTTAGCAGGCAATAAATTCTTCTCTCCTGTCCCTCTGTGCATTTATTTCTCGCTCCATCCCTCACCGGTGAACACAAAACCGCAGCTTTGCTCCCCGCTCAGGGCTGAGGGAGGACCCGAAATTTCTCCATCCTTCCCATGGGGACGCATGAGCGATGCTGGAGCCGTGCATGGCCCTTCCCTGCCTTTCCTTCGCTTTTCCCCACCGCCAGGGCTGATACCTTCCCTGTGCACTGGGGCACGGGGTACTTAATTAAAATCAATGTCTTTTGGGTATTAATTGCTGCTCAGGGTGGCATTTGGTGGTGTGTGATGGCTGCATTGGGGTGGAGGGACCGTCCTGATGCTATGGATGCTCCTGCTCTGCCGTCAGCACTTTTCTCACCTGATGTCTTTAATCCAAAGGGGTTTTGGCCAGGGTTGGCAGCAAAGAGGCCTGGGAAGCCACAAAATGAGGTAGAACTCATAAACATCGCATCCCGTCCTGCTTCCTGCTCCTCTTTGGTGCTTTAGCTGACACGACCAACTTCTTGGGTGGTGCTTTGCTTCCCCTCCTGGGTTTAAAAGGGGAATAAACCAGACATAATAATCACCGCCTTGCAAATCATAAAGATTTTAATGGCAACCTCAATATTACAGATGTAGTGCCATGACTTACGGTGGCTGTGATGTCCCTGGTCTCCGAGCAGTGGTCACTGCTGGGAGGGGATGAGCTCCCCACTTGGATCTCCAAAACCTTGGGCCATGGGGTCTTCTGGACATCATTGGGGGTGGCTTGAGATAGCTCCTAACCCAAACTTCCTACGTGTGATGTGGTTGGTTACTCTTCGGACCCAAATCTGTGTCTCAGGCTGATGTGTAGGAGCTCATTGTAGACTTGGCCTTCAAGCCTTGGTTGGGTGCTGCAGGCCAAGGAAGTGGTGGAGGGCTCAGAAACTGGGATGGGGAGCCATGCCCCTTAACAGGGGGTGTTGGAGCAGCGATGAGGGAGCACAGGTGTATTTTGGGGGGAGAAAGTCCAAAATGCTGCTTCAAGGAAGGACAAGGTGATGTTGTTCCCATAGGAGCAGCTCAGAGCTACACCGAGCGGGGTCCCCATGTGGGCCATCCCATCAGCATCCCCCTGGTTTTTAGCAGGCAAAATAAACCCAGTAGAAGTAAAATAGAAATGCAATAGGAATCAGTCCCCTCCCTTGGACTTATTTTTTTTTTTAAATTTAAAGCCTATGTTTTTCAAAGCCTTCTCTTTCTTCCCCCAACCAAAAATAACCGAGCAGCAATGACATTTTACCGGGAAATTAAATGGAAACATTTGTTTGGAATTGACATTTGGACTTGAAATGTTGATTTGTTCTGGATTTTTTGAGGCAGGGAGCGGCCAGGCACTGTTGTCGTAAATGAGAAAATATGAGGTCGTCTTGAAAAACGGCCACAGGCTCCTGGAACCTGGGGGGACAGAGAGGGGACGCTTTGCTCCTGGGTGTCCCAAAATCTCCGCATCGGTTCTGTGGGGAGGGACACAGGAGCTGGGTACTCAACTCCTTTACATCTTATTTTTATAAAGCAAAAGAAAAAAAGGAGCATTTTTCTATTTTTATCAGAAAGCTGGAAATTTTGGCAAGGCGAGGAAGACAAGGAATCAATTTTTCGCCGCCGTTAGGAGGATGATACTGTAGACGCGTTGAGGTTTCACCTTCTTTAAATATCACCAGTATTTATTTTCATTACCCGCTCTTAATTATAATGAAGCTGAAGTCTCCTCGCTGCCCTGATGGGGAATTTATCACGAAAAGCATCTCGAAACGTTGGGTTTCTGGGTCTGCAAACACCCTTTCATCTCGCCAGCATCCCATCTGTCTGTCTCGCTGCTCCTTCCTCTTCCATCGCAGCCACCAACACCCATGAAATGAACATTTCCATAAAAACCTTCATTTGCATTTCAAACAAAGAGACAAAAGCGCCAAAACCCACAGGAAAATACAAAATAAAAGGAGAAAAAGCCAACTTTGCTTTCCCGGTTCCTCCCCGCGTTATTGAACTTGTCCCAGGGTGGAAGTCTCAACGCTTCCCCGCGCTCCTCCAATCTCTTGGGTTGGGTTTTGAGGCGTTGTGATGAATTTGGGTGATGTTGCCCTCTAATGGCTGATGAACGGGAAAGCTGAGGCCTGCCCAGGAAGTTATTTACAATTCCCTTGGAGAAATGGGGATTTTGGAGATGAAGAGGGGACCGCTCCGTACCCACCAGAGGTGAGCGGGAAACGCTCTCACCACGCTGCCTCTCCAGACCCCTTGTCCTTCATCCCTCTACTCCCTAAATAACCCAAATAAGGTTTTGGGAAGGCACTTTTTTTCCCCAAAAAGCCCTTTCTTTTCCCAAAAACCCCCTTTATTTCCCAAAAACCACCTTCTTTTCCCCAACAAGCCCTGTTTTTCCCCAAAATGCCCTTTCTGGGCTGTCTCCCCCACCCGCAGGAGATGCCTGGAGGACCTCAGTTGACGACTCCCCAGCATCGCAGCTCCGCAGACGGGAGCTCCTCCACTCATTTATTATTTTTGGAACTAATGAAAACATTTTGACGCGAACTTTCATACATAATGATGAGGGTTAGTTACCCAAATCCACATTTTCCGTAGTCGTTTTCATTTACTACTGTTTTAAATTCTTTCGCAGCCTTGCAGATCTCCTCCTGACAGCCCCAGCCCAGGCAGGGAAAGCAAAAGACAGGGGGAAAAACTACTCCTAAGCGTTCATTTTTCACATAATGTATTCCAATCCTGTTAGGTCGTGCTGGTGGAGGTAATATTTCTGGCATTCATTTAATGAACTTGACAGTGATGAATGGTTAATTATACAAATTACATTCTTATTAAATCCCCTGGAATCGCTGCCTTAGAAAGTCTTAGCTATGGACTTCCCGCGCTATATGCTTATTATTTATTTAATTTTTTTTTAGGAGCGTCTTTACTGCTGCAAAACGGTCTTCCAAAAACCCTTGAAAAGCATTAAAAATCCCCTAGTTAAGTCAATTACTGCAGATAAGTTAATCTTAATGGGATGCTTAAACCCCTGTCCTTGCATAAGTTTACTTTTCATCCCTCCCTCGGCTCTGGAGAGAAAAGTTTTTGGGCAATTGTTGTGACAAATGGATTAAGAGCGAATAAATAGGGCTGGATGCAGAATTGCTGTCAAAACCGGAATTTCCTCTCTGAGCTTGGGCAGAAATTCCCTATTTTGGGAATTTGGGGGGGGAGCATCTCCTGGTACAAAACCACTGCGGGAGCTTTAATCGCCCTGCACGAACCGGCCCATATTACCCAGGCCGCGTATGCGCGGGGAATAAATGTAATAAATAGACTATTAAGTTAAGCAAGTTTTCAGCTTCAGCGGCGAAAGTGCCCATCCATCTTGCGTGGCTCTCTGCACGCTTCATTACCGCATGTAACCACATTGGAAAAATATGCTTTATCCTTTCTAATTAGATGATAACTTCCCCAGATATACGTTAGCGCTGCCAACCACCTGACACCCGGAGTCGCCCGCTTCCAGCAGCTTCTAATGAAATTTATTACCCAGCCCGATATTGGACTAAGTTAACATCACTTCATCTTCTGCCTTGACAGAGTTATGGACGAGGCGCTCCAGGATATAGCGGCTTTAGGGACTGGGAGGCGATGCTGTGGGATATTTCCCCATCCCCTTATTTTGGATGATGCCCCAAAGGATCTCAGCATCTTCTGCGGCGTTTGAACTGAACTCCAAGCTGCTTTTGCCTCGCTTAGTACAAATAACAGCAGCAGTTAATAATTAAGAAATGAGCCGTGGCCTCTTCAGAGAGGGAGGAAAGCGTGCGGTGTTGTTTGACACATCAAAATGTCATTAAAAATTAAAAATAACGTCCTCAAATGATGCAGGCTGCAGAAAGGTGTCCATCAGGTCTGAAAATTGTCCATTGGGTCCAAAAATTGTCCATCGGGTCCAAAAATTGTCCATCAGGTCCAAAAATTGTCATCGCATCATCATCAGGCCATAGCAGCTCTGTACCTGGTGTGGTCCAAGTCCTGCAGCCAAGGGAAACAGAGGGGGTGTTTTCATCCCAATTTCCTTCTGCTTTTCGAGGGAAATGGGAGTTGCAGGGAATTTTCTGTAGCTGCTGGTGCGTGTCCCCCTTCTTTACTCACTGAGCTTCACAATGTCTGTATAAATAGCTCTATCACCCAAAGACAGGAGGCGCAGGGGGAACTTTATGAGCTGGTTCGAGCAGGCACCTCCATCACCAGCCGTGACTCTTATTATAAAATATTCTGGAAGTTAACTCAATAAAAAAACTAATAATGAGAGGACCCATCTCCGCCTTTGTTTATAGCTTCTTTAAGTGTATAAATGAGCGCGAGGTGATTAATGAGGGTGATCTGAGAGGGAAAGATTTGCATGCACAGTGCTTGAATTATTTCCTCATTGCATGTGCTTCCCGGGCCCTCTGTTTATTGTGCTGCTCGACGCTATTTAATCCAGAATGACTAAAGTTATGAGATCCTATTTATTCCACCTGACACTGTCCCCTCTGCCAGCTCAGCCCCTGGGACAGATAGCGCATGCACGATGAATTCCGAAAATATATTAAAAAGCAATTATAAACTCCCTGCTTTCGGTGTCCTGGCCTTCTTCCTCGCAGAATTACCATAATGTCTACAGGCGCTCCCGCAGTTATTGACACACGAGGAGGCTCTGTCTTATTTTCAAGAGCTGATGGATTTCGGAGCCAGAGGTTGCCAAAGGGGCGTTCGTACCCTCCTCCTCCTCCTCGCCGCCCCGGTAAATGTTACTGGTCCCAGTAGCGCGCTTCCCTCACCACCAACCACCCCGGGAGATGGTGGCAGCCGAAATTTTGCCGGCTCAGCGCGTGTTTCGTGCATGAAGCGATGTCCTTTGCTCTTCCCACCACGGTGGCTGCGATATTAGAATTTCATGATGTTCCCAAGCCGCTTTCCCCACCGTTTTCTGCTTTATAGACTTCTAAAAAACCTCTCCGAGAGACGGGCGAGACATCAGCACCAGCTATTTCATATACGATGGGTAATTTTTCTTCCCTCTCAGACATTACAGGGTAAGATCCTGTTGCTGTGACCTGGATTTCATCATTTCTCCTCTATCCAGAGCTCCAAAACCAATGGGCGATGGGGTGGCACTGGGAGCATCCCAAGCTCCCACAAACACCATTTACCCTGTGAGGTTGATGGCCAAGGTGGGGAGAAAAAGCCCATTTAGGAGCTTTTATAAATTGCAGCAGCGCTTCAAGTAGTTTAAGTATAATTTTGGGTTAAATTGACGGTGAAACGGGGGCGTTTCGCCACTTCGCGACTGGAGAAACCCAGTGAAGGCGCAACAAAATCAATGCAACTTTGCCAGGAGAAAACTTTTCACCTGGTTTATTATTTATGTCCTCTCCTATGCATATTAATACACAGATATGTTGCAAATCCGAGGTAGAGGAAGCCAGCACCATGCGTCTCCATCTAATTATATACGGTATTACACGTATTATATACGGTCTTTTGGGTGTCGTTCCAGCCCCACCGTAATTCTCTCCCGCAAACCCCACGCTGGATTTTAACTCACTCCCGGCACAAAACGCTTCATCTCCCTTAAAAGTGAGGCCGCACGCAGATATATGAACATTTCACGAAGTACTTGAAGGCTTTCATAGCCTGTCTGAACCCAGAAACTGTTTATCAAGCATCTTAATACAGACCAATTTGTATACCTCAAAAATACATTTATTCCGCAAATTGTTTATAGAGAGGCAACAGAAGGAAATGGGCTTTGCTGCTGTTGAATTCATTAGGAGCAGACTGCCTGATTGCTTTTACTCCCTTTAACCTCCTGTTGTAGATTTTGTTCACTTGGAATATTTTCCGTGCCTCGGCGCTGTGCTGAGCTGGGTGGGTTCTGCGCTGGGGATTTTAGGGGTGTCCAAGGGAGATAAATCAGCCCCAATTGGAGAGGAATCGGCTGGCGTCGCCGCTTTTTTCCCCAAAATGCTGGCTTTGTTCAAATAGGTAAGAGAAGACAGTGACAAATTAAATTATCTTGGTTATCTCATCTTGGGCTGCTCCGAGTGCATCTCCCAGAAAAGTGAGGAAAAAGCCCTAAGAACAAATTTGGGAAGAATTAATGAGCCCAAACCCCCGTCTCCTCGCATCAGCCGTAGGAGCAGACGTCGGCGCTGAAGTTGCAGGCACTCGAGGCGCTGATCTAAATCGCCCTCAACAACCAGGTCATTAATGGGAAATTTAATGAAGAAATGAAGAGATGAAGCCGCCGTTTGATTTCACTGCAGCCTGGCCTTGGGGTTTTGCAATAACTTGGTTGCTGGAAGGCCCTGGAGTCTTATTCTGCTGCCTTGTATGGAGGAATCTAAGGAAAAGATGATAATAACTGGGTCCCTGAGCTGGAAAGAAGCCTGAAACCCCATTTTTTGTGTTTCCATCGGCAACTTGATCCCACAAAAGAGCAAGTATGGGGTCCACTTTGACCCAGGAGCTGCTCCATCCCTCCTGCGTGCTGGAGCATCCCTGTCCTTGAGTGGTGCTTCCCATGTGAAACGGTACTGCTGGGCTCGTGGTTTTACCATCGTAGATGCTCTGTTTGATCACGGCAATGCTCATGTTTCATCAGAGCAACTCCTACCTGTGCAAAGGAAGAGTTTGAAGAGGAGATCGATGGCTTTGAGGCTGAGCCTAAGGAGGCTTTCACCTCTGGGAGCTCTGGAGCAAAGCACCTGGAAAGCCGATCAATCAGCCACTTGCCTTTCCCCCCTCTTCGCTCCACACTTCTCTTTCATTTTCGGCTCCTCTGAGGCATTAGGCTTGGATTTTAGAGTGTGGATGAATAAAATACATATGTTCAGCTCCAAAACATTTTGTGTGTGATGTTGAAGGGCTGCAGGGCAGGGCAGTGCTTTCCTCAGCACCTGGCAAAGAGGAGCAAAGAGAGCGCTAGGGCAGGATCACTCCCAATGGTGAATGGTGCTGTAAGAGGAATCCTTCACCCCAAAACAACATCCCAGCAGAGGAGATGGGGGTGATGCCAGCAGCACAACTCTTCTGAGCCGCTGCTTTTGGCTGGGGAAACTCAATCCCTCCTTCGAGTCATAGAAATCATCGAATCATTAAGGTTGGACAAGACCTCTAAGATCAAGTCCAACGTCAACCCAACCCCACCATGGCCGCTAAACCATGGCCCCAAGTGCCATGTCCACACGGTTTTTGGACCCCTCTAGGGATGGAGACTCCACACTGCCCTGGGCAGCCCCATCCAGTCCCTGATAACCCTTTCAGTAAAGAAATTTTCACCATATCCAATCTAACCCTGCCCTGGCACAACTTGAGGCCATTTTTTCGCATCCCATCACTTGTTACTGGGGAGAAGAGACCAACACGCATCAGTGCTGCAAAAAAACAAGTGGAGAAGGAGGTTGGTTTCCAAAATCAGAGGAGAGGGAGGAAAGGGGAGTGGGATGGCCGGGGATGGAGGTGGCATTTCTCAACGAGTCAAAGTTTGCATGAAAACAAACACAGCATTGGCCAGGCCAGGATCCCCCGGTGATTTGGGCGTTCAGTGCCTTGGCAGGGCTCCTGGAAACCTCCCCGTGACCCACTTTGGAGAGCGGGGTCTGACAGGGGTTTCCTTTCCCCTTTGAGTAAAAGTAAATGGGAGAAGGAAAAGAGGCAGAGAAGAAGGACCCTTGCTTAGGAGGGAGTTTGGACAGTGAGAAAGAAAATCCCCTCTTGTTTTTATTTTCTACCCCCTTTTCTGTGCTTTTTGTGTGCCAGGGGTGGAGGGGAGACTCGGCACCGAAAAAGGGTGGATCCACCCCAAAGCTGGGGTCTTGTTTTCCGACGGGGAGAGACAAAACTTACTGCTGAGCTCGACTTCAAAGGCAAGCGCCGAGCCTTGAGATACTCATTTTAGTAATTCATGTACAGCTGCATTAGTTAGGGGCTTCGCAATGTTTTATCCACTTGTCACGGCGAGACATTATTATTATTACTGAAAACAGAGATGGCTGAGAGATAATAATTCTTTATGAACCTCCCGTCACAATTAATGCAGGCTCCACACTTGCCCATTTGCTGAGTTTTAAGCTAATCATTCCTTATATGTGTTTCAAGCCTTTAGTGAAGTACAAATAATTTGAACTAATTAGCTTATTAAAAGAGGGGAATGAAAACAAATGGCACATGAATGAATTGTGGGATTTCGTATGGAATTAATATCTCCCTAATACATGTGGATTTGGTAAATTCATTATGCATTCATAATCGGACCTGATGAATCACCTACCTAATTCGGGAGTAATTAGCCATGAACTACTGACACTTATTTTAAAGTGCGACCAAACTAGCTGGCGTTTTCCTAAGGACTCAGCTCTGCGCCGCTGTTTTGGGCCCTATAAAATCGGGCAGTGGTGAACAGGGCTCGTGCAGCGCAGCATCCTCCTGGTCCAGCATCTTACTGATGCACAGGTAAAGCAACCTTCTATCCCAAAAACCTTCTGTGAGAGGATGCAGGGAAACATGTGGAGGCAGATTTTGGGAGGCAGTGTAAGGGAGAGCTGGAGGAGGCTTTGCTGGGGTTTCTGTGCATTGGGAGGGATGGAGGAAAGCACCAAACTTCTGCCGTGCTGGGGAGGAAGGTTCCCCCGCTCCCCCAGCGTCGAATTCCTTCCCTAAACCCCACTGCAGATCTGTGACTCATCTGCCTCCAGGTAGCGGATTTGTGTTTGCAGATAAGATTATCCAGGGATTAACGGCAGAGGGAGAAGAGGAGGGTAGATTAGTCATCCCTGGAGAACAGACATAGATCAACAGCATTTAGCATTACCTCTGGGTGTTGAGCAGCCACGGATCACCAGAGTACCTGAACACCTACCATGTAAAATCAACACTCGTGTTAATTATGGAAAATAATTCATCTCACACCAATCTAAAAACAGCAAAATCTCTGCATTCGTTCCAGAGGCAGACGTATCGCTCCGGGGCCGGGGGCCACCAGAAAGCTTTTTTTGGGGCCGTTTTCTTCCCACATCTTCCCCAAAAAGCCAGGGTGGGAAGGGCTGGGTGGCAGCAAACACCTCCCCAGGGTATTTTTGTGGTGTAATCCTCCCTTTGCAGCAACCACTGCTGTCAGAAACAGGAACACAGCCTGAGAACCCATAATTGGTGCATCACCAGTGCATTTACTTTCCCGCTGTGCAACAGAGCTGCACTGCTGCAGCGAGAGGGGCTGGATTTGCCCCCCAAAAATGGGTGTACAGCCATGGGTGCTGGCTGATGCTCAGCCCCTAGAGATGAACCAGCACCTCCAGCCGTTCATCCATAAGGAAATCCAAGGACCAGGCTCCATAAATTGTGAGTTTTATGCTTTCCATAGCACGTGAATGATGATGCAGTCGTTCCTTACCGTATCCGAAGAGAAATAAAACAAAGTGAGAAATGATATTCTGTGCATATCCTCGCTGCCTGGATCCGCCGGGGGGACGGGACCTGCTCCGCTCCTCGCCGGGTACTTGCGATGCTGCGCGCGGATGCAGAGCGCGGTGCAATCACCAAGAATAAACAGTAGCAATTACTCAATACTTCGTGGTGGTGGAGTATTGAAAATTAGCACCCGAGTTAAGCGCTAATAAGATGCATAACGCCCCGCAAGACTGCAGAGTTTTATATAGTAGAAACAGGAGTAAATAAAATTACAATTTAAACAAAGGCAGATAATGCAATTATCTCGTAGGCACGGTGCTAAAATTTGGAGTGATTGGCTGATCAATACGCTGTTACAGAATGCAGCAGCCTGTGCGTTCGGAGAAAACGGGGACGTGGGGCTGATGGTTGCTGGGTTTGGGTGTTGGAGCCGACAGCGCCGGCCCCTGGGCAGGTCATGGGTATTCGGATGGACCTTGTTGAGGTGACCCAAAATCCGGAGGCTCGGAGCTGCAGCAGGCGGTGACGTTGGGTGCTTTCACATTCCCTTCATGTGGATTTTTGACTTTAGACTTTTCACTGCTTTTTTGTTTCGGTTGGACTTGCTGGGAATGAGTAACACAAGGGCAATGGGCACCGCTGGGAGGAGCTGCCACCCCAAACACGTGCACGACCCTAACCCAGTGCAGCCGCTCAGAGCAGCGCAGGAGCCCCTGCAGCCGTTGGTTATCCATGCAAAACTGCCAACTTTTATGATCAAAACTTGGATATTTGGAGCTTCAGGTCAGTCCCCTGCCTTGGGTGTGTTTCCAGATTAGGGGGCAAGTCATCTCCTGTAGTTGTTTCTTTGCATTAAGCCCTGAGAGGTCCTGTCTCCATCCCATCCTCCAGGGATGACGAGGCACTGCCACTTTTCACTGCCATCTGAGCTCGCAACTTTTTGCATCCTGAGATTTCAACCCCTAAATATCCCAAATAACCCCCTGTATATGAGATAAACGGATAAAGAAGGGTGCATTTTTCCATCCCAGGGATGCATCTCCCCCATTAGCACAACGAGTGCTTTGCCATCCAGATCCTCCTCTGGCAGGAGCCGGCGTTGCCGTGCCGGTGGTGGGGGGTACCCATGCCAAATTACCAAATTACCCCACCTGAGGGCTTGGCCGCCGCACGCAGCCGATGGAGATTTGTGACGAGCAATATTGGGCTGCATCCCAGCGTGAAAATGCGCTCCTTTGGTTCCACACCGATGCCAATCTCCGAAGGAAAAGCAGATCCACTTTCCAGCCCATTGTATTTCGCTAATTTAATTCCATTCTGTATGTCAAATCGCATTAAGTATTCGCACCGACGGCAGATCTGGGTTTTTTTCTGTATTAATATTAAGACGTTTATTTGTCATTTTTTAACGAAATTGAAAAGGAATCAAGCCCTCATTTTCCAGAAAAGCGGTGTTCCTGGCGTGCGTGCGCGGCTGCAGCTGCCTCTCGCAGTGCCAGCTCGGGGTTCTCTGCAGGTTTTCTCCTCCCATCTCCGATAGCCGGCTTTTGCACATGACACCCTTACCCCAAACTGGCCGACCAAATTATTCCATACCATAAACATCATGTTCACTGTCAATTTAGGAGTTTGCTGGGGATAGTCCTCTTTCCTCGATGGTTGGCACCTCAGGAGGGTCTCACCCATCATTCTACCTCCAAGGACTTCCTTGCTTGCTTGTGTACTTTACATTAATGCTGCTTTTTATTATTATTATTTTATTGACTCTGTTTCTGTTTCGACCCACGGATCTCCTTTCCTTTTCCCAACTCCCGTCCCTTTGTCTGACACCCTGGGTTAACGGGAGCGGGATGTGGGCTGGGTACGTAACGAGACGGTGCCTCTGCATTGGGAAATGCAGCTGTTTGGTACACGTGGAGATTTTCAGTACAGAAAATATCCTTCAGCGACCTTGGCGGGAAGCAGATGACATCCCTAGCTGCTGTAAAACAATTTTAATGGTGTTTCGAGGAGAGGATTATGATTTGAGCCGCCGAACAACTGAGAAACTCTCGTATTTTGTGGAGGTCTCTGTTTTCCTGTAAAAACCCTTTGATGGGCAGGCAGGGACGTGACGTGAGAAGTGGTAGCGACCATCAGGAGCTGGATATCCCTGATATCTCTGGTTTTCTCCTCCCTTTGCAGCTGAACTCAAACAGATTGTCAGTTTTGAGGTGGTTTTGGAGTGTGATTATCAGGTAGGGGTAGCTCATGGTGTTGAACACGGTGCTGAGCTCCTCTTTCTACTCTGAGATCTGAGACCTGGGTGGTTTTGAAGCTCTTTGAGGGTTGTTCTTTGGAGGATCAAATCGCTCGAAAAACCTCTTATTCAGGTCAGGATGCAGTGGATTTGTCTCTTCTCCAACACGGGCACTGATGGAGTTAAGCCCATAAACCCAAATTAACATAGGGGTGGAAGGGATGTGCCAGCGTGATGGCCAGCCATAAAGAGCTCGAGTGGGTTTACGGCATCTTTGGCCAATGAAGCGTACATCTGCACTGCAGCGAGGGCTGGAGGTGCCAGAGGGGGCTTTGTGGGGAGAGGGAGCAGAGCTGAAGCAGGAAAGGGAGCATCACGGGGACATGATCTGGGTTTGTTGGGTCTGTGGGTATTGAGGTGGTCAAATACCAGCGCTGCTTCACCACGAGTGCAGGTTTGGTCAAGGTTGTCACTTAGAGGTCCCTGTGTGGCTTCGGAGCAGCAGACGTGGTCAGTTGTGCTCTTCTGCACCTCAGAGATGCTGAACTCACTCAGCTCCCCTCAATCTCTCAACCTTTGTGGTCCCCAACGTTTGGTTCCCTCTTGCAAGGCTGACGGCAGCGGTGGGATGTGACCATTCCCTGTGCCATGCCATCTCCTCTGGCTTTTCTCCAGCCGTGTGGACCACGAAATCCAGATACTGTACACATAGAGCTATAAGTAGGTGTAATTTATCACCACACTCTCATTCATCCCCCAGAATTGCTGTTTTAGTAGCAAGAGTGTCAGATACTTAGGTCAGGAAACGAGAAACCTGAGCCTGAGGTCAGTACGGAGAATTCAGTTGATAAACTGGTTCTTGCTGAATACATCTCTTTCGCTGCCAAATTGTGGCTTGTGCTGATTAAGACATTAGTGTAGAAGAGAATTTTAAGGATAGCGTTCAACTTCTGCTGTACGTTATCATCTCTTTGTGTAAGGGCAATGCAAGTGATGGGCCTGACAGGGTCAGACCCACAGCTCATAAATTATACTGAAGTTATATATGTGTATATGTATATATAGAGAGATATAAAAATATATATACTTATAATAAAT
>NW_010206568.1:0-20224 GCF_000695765.1 Mesitornis unicolor
TTCGCCACCATGCTGAGCAGGTCCTGTATCTATAGATCACCTGATGACTCTTCCCCACCAAGGGAGGGGACTCGGGAAAAGGAAAGGAAACACATGGGTTGAAACAGAAATAAATTTAGTAAAATAATAATGATAATGCTGACTATTAATAACATTAGTAATATAAAGTACACAGATTTATATTCAGCCAATATTGTGGGGAATAGGCTTCAAGGGTTTTGATGGTACATAAGTCCCTCTCAAGATGTCAGCCATGGAAAGAGGAAGGAGGAAGGGGGAAGGGGGAAGTGGGAAGGGGGAAGTGGGAAAGGGGAAGTGGGAAGGGGGAAGTAGGAAGGAGGAAGGAGGAAGGAGGGCCATTCCCAGAAAATTCCTCAATTTATAGTGACTGCAATTTTTGTGGTATGGGATAGTACTATTTGGTCAGTCTGGGGTCAGCTTGGGGTCAACTCACGTGGGTTTCCACTTCCCCCAGCCTCTGCACCAGTTTATCTCAAGACCACCAAAAACCTTGAGCATCACATAGCAGCTTTAGCAGAAAACCATAGTTTCAGTCTTATCACTTTGATCCCATGAAATAAAGTGGTTTAGTCCTTACAAAATTGCAGTTTTCCTCAACAGAATACTGACTCCAAAATTCTGTTCCAGTAAACTGAGATGACAGTCATTTCATCATAGAAGTTTAAGCTGGTCATGCATTGTCTCTGAGTCCTTGGATTTCTGAAGATTGGTCTTACTGCTAAAGACTGAAGCAAGGAAGGTATTTGGTACCTCAGCTGTTATACCCTGAGTCAACAGGGCTCCTTCTCCATTTGTTGGCCCACACTTTCTCTAGTCTTCCTTTTGCTACTTATGTACTTATAAAAGCACTTCTTGTTGCCTTTGACACTTAGATAGGGAAAACCTGGTCTATTTCTGGTTTATACTTCCCCCTCCCTGTGAGAAATATTGTTATGATAGCAGTGCCTAAAACACCATTCTTTGGGTTTTGTTGTTTTGTTTGTTTATTTTCTTAAAAGAGTATTAATCAAAAATCTTTTATATGTATACAGAATGAAATGTATATCAAGATGTGTCTACCATGAACTAACTGTTCTCTGCATAGTGTATGATACTGGGTGATTTTATCATTTTCTAACTCTGTTTCCTATGAGTGTTCTGAAGTGTTTCACTCTTGGTGTCTTTCTTGTTCATGGGCCCAGATTGTTCACTATTCATGTGTACCTGCTTAGCGTTTTGTTTTATCTTGATTTTGATATGAACAGGAAGTGACAAAAGTATAGAATTCTCACACTCCTCCAGATTTCCTGTGTCTCATGACTGTGTGTTCAGGAACAAGGCTTGTATCTAATTCTTTCCTTCATCCTCATGTAGAATGGAAACCAGCCTCAGTTGTTTATAAACCTACTTTCAGAATACATTACATAATAAATCTAAAATGTTTAGCAATCAAACAAAAGTAAAGATCCAAGAATTCATAAGATAAATCATCAGAGATCAGTTTCCACTATTTTTTAGTTGGGAAAAAAAAAAAAGGAAAAACCCAAAACACCCAAAACCCAAACTTCATTTTAATGTTTTGATGACTAGACAATTAATAGTCAGCTTGCAAACTAAAAGGCACATCTACCTGAATGACTGAAAGGATCTTTTATAAGTCCATTAAGGGAGAAGATTTCCTCATGAGTCATAGAATCATAGAATGTATTGGGCTGGAAGGGACCTAGTCCAACCTCCCTGCAGTAACCAGGGACAATGTTACTAGATCAGATTGCTCAGAGCCCCGTCAAGCCTGACCTTGAACACCTCCAGGGATGAGGCTTCCACCTCCTCTCTGGGCAACATGTTCCAGTGATCTATCACCCTCATATTGAAGAACTTTTTCCTAATATCCAACCTAAATCTACCCTTTTCTAGTTTAAAACCATTACCCCTCGTCCTGTTGCTACATGCCCTAGTGAACAGGTCTTCCCCAGATTTCTTATAGGCACCTTTCAGGTATTGGAAGGTGGCTATAAGGTAACCCCAGATCCTTCTCTTCTCCAGGCTGAACAACCCAAACTGTTTCAGCCTATCTTCATAGGAGAGGTGCTCCAGCCCATTGATCATCTTTGTGGCCCTCCTCTGCACACATTCCAGCACTTCAATGTCCTTTTTGTGTTGAGGACTCCAAAGCTGGATGCAGTACTCCAGGTGGGGTCTCACCAGAGCAGAGTAGAGGGGCAGAATCACCTTCCTTGATCTGCTGGCCACACTTCTTTTGATGCAGCCAGGATGCGGTTGGTCTTGTGGGCTGCAGATGCACATTGGTGGCTCATGTCCAGCTTCTCCCAAGTCCCTTTCCTCAGGGCTGCTTTCCAGCAAACGATCTCCTAGCCTGTATTGTTAATGAGAAATGAAAGGTGCCAAGAGAGTTATCCAAGCAGATCACCTGAATTAACTATATGAAAGAATCTGCTAGGGAGATGAACTTTTCTTATATCTAGTCTTGATTTGAAGACACCAAGGCAAAAAAATCTCTCTTAAGAAGTGTGGAGTGTCTTACTTTGTTTTCTGAACTTGTAAGGTTCACTGACTGACTATCATTATAACTTTGCTATCTAAATAGGAAATTCATCTAATGGATGTATTTTCATGTAGGCAAAAAAAAAAAGAAGGGTTATGATTAAACAAGCTTTTTCTATTTTGATTTAACTCTTAATTTCTTCATGTGAGGAGTCTGTTTTTGAATTTACTGTATGGAGGAAATTTGCTGCTGATTTGTTGCTCCTTTTTATTTCTATTCATTGATTATACTGCACTGTAACTTTGTACATTCTTATCTAGCATAGAAGTTCACTCTCACAAGCAGTGACTATGTTTGGTTACTTCAACGTCTTATAAATAAAATATATCTGCTGTTTCTCTGATGTGCAATGTTAAAATTAGAGATAGATGTTCATATATGGGACAGTGCAGTCAATCCACAGGAATTTGTGGGACTAATATATTACTGTTACTTAGTTGGAAAATGCTAAATTTGAGAAAGCATTAGAGAGTTCCCTTTGCTACAAAACAACAAGAGTTCTTCAAAATACCGGAGACATTTTACTTCATACTGAGTTTCCTACTCAGCAACAATGACTGTGGTTATTATAATCAGTCATATCAGTTGTTAGTATGTAACTTATTTGTAAATAAACCTATCAAAAGTAACATTTTCACTGATAAATCACAAATGGGTACTTTTATGGATGAGAAATGGAGGTTTTTATTTTTGAAAGAAAAACCTTTAAATATCTAAACCTTAACTGAAGAAATCTAGGCTTCATATATCTTAATTTATTTCTCTCATATTGTTTAATATCTCAATACTCTTTTAGTGTAAAACCTGGCAGATGCTCTTAGAAGATCTTTCTCTTTGCGATCAATAAAGAGGAATTATGAGCATGCAAGTTCACATAAATGAAAGCTGGTTCAGGTTTCATGCTAAACGCTTTAAGTAATACATTACTTCCTGAAGAACCTAATAGGATAAATTAGTCTCTAAAGAGACCATACAGAGAAAGTCTGTGAAAAGACCAGTTCTCACAAGGCTGAGAGAAATGCTGATGCTGGAGTTTTTGCAGGTATATGTTACCACTAAAATAGCTGCACATGACTCTAGCCATCTCCAAGAGGCCAACAGTTCAATATGCTGGCTTTTCCAAATCATAGAAGAGCTATTTCTGGTTTGAAGATTGTTAAATGCCTCAGTTTTCTTCTAGATTAGTTATTCCTTAGTTTAGTCTTAAACCTAACCGTATTCTAATTTCACATGTAATTAGTTTGCAATAAGGTGAAACGTTGATTATATTTTCTTCAAGAATCGAGTGAAACCGCTGCTGAACAGAAGTTTCTTATTATTAATGCCATAACTTATGGAGAAAAAACTGCTATCCATCTTGGAAATATTAGAAATAAACTTTCAAATACTTGCACCCTGGTGGGTTTTTTAAAGTCTGGTCTTGCACATCTATCAGCCTCATAGCTCTGTCTTTGTCTTTGCTTCTTATTCCCACTTTATTCTCCTGTTGCTGTGGGAGCTTCTTCTTTCTCTCTTCCTTTTTTTCTTTTTCCTTCTTTATTCAATGCTTTCCCAAAACTTTTCTCAGATGTACTTGCTTAATGCCTCATATACAAATCGTGGTCCCTTCCCTCTAGAGGAGTCTGTATGTTCCAAGAAATCAGACAACTCTGTTGGTTAGCCATAAATTTTTAACAAACCAGAACATATAATAGATGTACTGTAACTGCTAAACAGACAAACAGGAGTGCATCAGCATTAATATGTAATAAGGATGCCTTTAGGAAACATGAGAAACACTGATGTGAAAAAATTTACCCACTAGAAAGAAGACCACTCAGCTTTGTAGGAAAGAGGATTTACACAGCCAGTCTTTGTTATAGAGTCTCTACATTGCTGAGTATACCACTTTTGTATCAAATGGGTACTGGTTTGACTATTGAGGCTAAAACAAACTATGTTGTCTGTGTCATTGTTAGTTCTTTGAACAAAATAGCTGCAAAGCCCTGTATAATACAGCTGTTGCTTAGTTAACAATGGACCATATTTATTCTCATGTTATTTTTAGTATAAAAATTATAGGGGTTATTAGATGCCTCCCCTGTTAACAGGTCAGAAGCCTGTGCAGCCAGTTTTTTCTTTATATGGGTTAGCATTTTGACACCCAATTTTATTTCTTTGGGATAAAAATTACTTGGACTGTGTAACTGTATAGGGCTTCAAACATCTCATCAAAATTAATGGGATGTGACATATAACCTTGTCAAGCAGGTTGTTTGTCTCATCAGCTTCTGCAAACTCACCCATCACTTTTCTTTTTAGTGAACATTTCAGCTGTTAGGAGTACCCCAACTGAGGCTTCTCCATGCATGCTCTCACCCAATATGCACAGATTGTCTGCCCTGACAATATCTATTGGATGTTTTTGTGTTTTGTCCTCCTCAGCTCCATCTCGGTTCATGTATGTGAATTTGTGTTTCTTTGGACCTGATGTAAGATTCATGTGCTTGTAGTAGCATTTTCTCTTTAGTGTACCTATCTGAAATTTTCATTTCCCACCTTCTTTCCCTTAAGCTGCTTGATTAACGTCTTCTTCTAAGAATCTCCTTCTGCATGTGCTTGTTTTTTTCACTTCTTAAAATTCAGTATTCTGTCAGTTTGTTTCTCTGCAAATGACCTGACCAAGACTCAGAAATTCAGAAGCAATTAACACCCAAGTTTGTCTCCTTTCATTGTCATCTCTGTTTGCCCTTTACTCCCTACCTTTTTCCTTGATTCTTCCTTCTCTAAGGCAGCATATGTCTCCTGTTACTTGTTACGTGTTCTTGAAAATAATTTTGCCCAGAACCATGAGTTTCAAGATCTGCTTGTTTTTTGGATAGGTTGAATTTATACAGCCTCAGAGAATGTTGCTTCCCTGTTGCACACTTCGCAAGTCAGCTTTTTAAGCTAGAACCTGCAATAGTTGTTATAAAAGACTGCTTGTATTTGATAAAAAAGGTATCTGAATTCTACCTTTAGCACACATCCCTGGGATCAATATAAGAGATTATCAAGGTCTGCTTGGGCTGTTTCTTCAGGATCTGATCCCAACTACTTACTGGAATAAACAAAGCAAAAGCCTGGAACGCATTTCTTCCAGAAAAGGCACCCTGAGAAACCTCTCATTGCCTAATCTATGCAACTGTTAAACTTCAGAATGTGGGAAGGAAATCTTGTTTGCTATTAAATCTTTTGCAGCAACTAGTGTTATAACAGCTGAGCTCCACATTGACAAAGGAAAGAAAAAAGTTTAACAAGTATACGTTATATTGCTTTATGCCTGCCCTCACTAGTACCACAGAGACTGTTGCTACAGTGTTTTTCTCATTCTGCCATGGCACAGAGTTCCTTCGTACAAGTCCTGTCCAGTGAAATCTTGTCTGAAGATTTAAGGGATTTGGTCTAGATAACGGCTAGAATTGCCTCAGATTTGTTGTTAAGATGGACCCAGGAAGCAACGCATATTCTACTTCAAGATTTCACATTCTCACCAACATTTATTTTGTTCCGCAGAACTTCTTCTAGATGATATGGAAGAGTCTTGCCATGGAAAATCACCCCTAGGCAGTGTTCAGGCCTGTTCTTCAACTGATGTCAGCTGTATCTCTCCTGCCTTCAATTATCTAACAGAGATAAATTCAAGTAGAAGTTGATTTGTCTTTGGGACCCACAGAGTCTGTGTAGATATAATATTATCAGTAGCAAGACTAAAGAATGTGTCTGTGAGGCTTCTGCAGCCTCAGTTTCCAGCAGTGATACTCAAATTTTGAGTGAATATTGAAGAAAGAGGATTTAATACAATTTGGCAAACCCTCACATTTCAGTGGCCTGAATAGCTGTATCTTTACTGCTGTTCTGAAAATATATTTGTACTGCATTATAATCAGCTGAAAAATAAGGATCTTGATATGTATGACCTCACTTAGAGTTCAGGTCCAGGTCTATTAAAAAATGTGATGGACTTTTTTGCAGTCTATGAAAAAAGAATTCTTTAAAATCTATGCTTAGATCTCAGCATAATGTTAAACCATCTTAAAAAGCCATTTTATTATACTATATGTTCCTTTTTTTTTTCTTCATAACTTACCCTCCCCATTTATTATGCAGGAAGAATTTGCAGGGTGAGGAACTGTTTGCAAATGTGTAACTCATGGGTGCACTTCACTATGTGGGTCAGCACCGCAGGCTCACTGTGGGAATGCAAATCACTAACTGAGTTTTAATTTTTATTTTTTTTTCAACCAGAAGTTGTTTTACACATCAGGGGATGTACTGTGATGCTACTTGTAGTTGTTAGTTTCTTTTAATGTTTTTACGGTAGAGATTCTATCTAGGTTTGAATGTCTAGTCTGTTCTGTCAACCTGAACTTTGCTATACTGATGTGACCTTTTTTAGATTTCTGCTGTTATTCACGGGTTTGTACAATTGTAAAGAAGAACAAAGATGGTTGTCTGAATCGCAGAATACTGAAAAGGTCAAAGTAGCAATGCAGACTTCACAGTTTCTCCAGGTATAAGGTGCTGAAACAGTATCCATGTAATTCTCATGACTTGACTTGAAATAAGCCTGGAAAATGGTCTACGTGAACTCTTGGTTTTGATGGCAAGAGTGATGAAAATGCTAAATGGTAAGAATGCTGTTATTCTGAAGAGAGACTTATAGTTTTCATATAAATTTTTAACTCCTACCATGCCAAATTAAGGTTATAAACAATGCTTCACTATAGATATCTTGGCCTTTCATATAGGGTTCCCACAACTGAAGCATTTACTCCATGTAAAGGAGTAGCTGCATGAGTAGACAAGGAAAGACCTATGAACGTCATCTATCTGGATTTCTGCAAGGTCTCTGACATGGTCCCCCACAACATTCTTCTCTCTAAGTTGGAGAGGTATGGATTTGATACGTGGACTGTTCAGTGGATAAGGAATTGGCTGGGTGGTCGCATCCAGAGAGTAGTGGTCAATGGCTCGATGTCCAGATGAAAGATGGTGGCAAGTGGAGTCCCTCAACGGTCTGTACTGGGACCAGTGCTGTTTAATATCTTCTTTAATGATACTGACAGCCTGACTGAGTGCACCCTCAGCAAATTTGCTGATGATATCAAGCTGGACGGTGAGGTTAATGTGCCAGAGGGAAGGGGTGCCATCCAGAGAAATCTGGCCCAGGTGAACCTCATGAGATTCAACAAGACCAAGTGCAGCGTCCTGCACCTGGGTTGGGACAATTCTCATTACCAATACTAGGCTAGGACATGATGTGCTGGAAAGCAGTCCTGAGGTAAAGGACTTGGGGGTACTGGTGGATGAGAGCTGGACATGAGCCACCAATGTGCATCTGCAGCCCACAAGACCAACCGCATCCTGGGCTGCAACAAAAGAAGTGTGGCCAGCAGATCAAGGAAGGTGATTCTGCCCCTCTACTCTGCTCTGGTGAGACCCCACCTGGAGTACTGCATCCAGCTTTGGAGTCCCCAACCCAAATAGGACATTGAAGTGCTGGAATGTGTGCAGAGGAGGGCCACAAAGATGATCAATGGGCTGGAGCACCTCTCCCATGAAGACAGGCTGAGTTTGGGTTGTTCAACCTGGAGAAGAGAAGGCTCTGAGGGGACCTTATAGCCACTTTCCAATACCTGAAAGGTGCCTATAAGAAATCTGGGGAAGACCTGTTCACTAGGGCATGTAGCAACAGGACGAGGGGTAATGGTTTTGAACTAGAAAAGAGTAGATTTAGGTTGGATATCAGGAAAAAGTTCTTCAATATGAGGGTGATAGATCACTGAAACAAGTTGCCCAGAGAGGAGGTGGAAGCCTCATCCCTGGAGGTGTTCAAGGTCAGGCTTGACGGGGCTCTGAGCAACCTGATCTAGTAATATTGTCCCTGGTTACTGCAGGGGTTTGGACTAGGTGATGTTTAAAGGTCCCTTCCAGCCCAATACATTCTATGATTCTATGTTTCCCAGATGATGGTTATGTTTTGCACTCTGTATTAGGTAAGACCAATCAAAAGAATTTTATTATTTTTCAATCTACCATGCTACCATAAAATTAGAATGTATGTGTTTGAGTTTTGATTTTTTTTCTATGTTACAACAAGCTTTCTCATCCTAAGAAATCATTATTAAAAATTCAATATTCCTGCAGCTTTATGTGTGACTATTGATTAGTATAAAACAAGTGGTGTAATTATTTTACATATCTGACACTCCATGATCTCCTATATGATGACATATAATCATCAATTATCACATTTTTTGTTTTTCATGGGGAGGTGAATAGATTATTTAATTTTTTACAAATTGAAGTTGTATTATATTACACCCAAAATCCTGATATGGGCAGAGAAACCTCATACCTTATAAATGAAGCCAATAATTTACTTAGTTCAAACAATTGTTTTAGTAGGCTTATAATAATACAACTGTTACTACAATTTTAGGTACAATAAGGCTAAGACAGTCAAATTAATATATAAAAGCCTCACTAATGATACAGGCACAATTGTTTTAGGTAAAGTTCTTGGTATTTGCCTCTTTTCTCTGGTGTTGTGCTTACCTTTTCAATGCCCCTCTGGGTCTTAAGTTTTACAGCATAAATCTTCCTCAGGAAGAGTAGTAGTGGTGAGGGGGTTAAAAGTCATAATTGTCACGAGTCCTTCAGTTGGTGGCATGTAATGTTCACAATGCAACTTTCCTCCTCTTCAGTTTTGCATTGGCTGAAGTTTGGGTGGGTTTTTTTTTGTGTTTTTTGTTTGTTTTGTGTTTGTTTGTTTGTTTTACATCATCCAATATATTCTGTTTCCTTCTCTTTGAGTTCCAGCTAAAGTTCAAAGCTGTGCAATAGCCTGTCCTGATTAACACAACTTCTCGCTGTTTGCTATGCAATGACAACCTAAAGCAGAGATTTACCATATGTGGCCAAGCGGAAGCAGCCAAGGCAATAGTCCCCTGACTGTTACACAATTGTTACACAATTGTTACCACTGCTAAAGCAAGGTAAAACTGGCTCTGGACAAGATAGACCTCATCAAGTCCTGCAACTTCGCACTGTCAGGTCAGCACAAAGCCTGTGACCTTTTGCTAGGTATGACAAAAGTTGTACCTGTGGGCTATGGTAAATATCTGAACTTTCACCGGAAGAAAAATAAAAACTTATGTGTTGTGAAATTAGGATTAATAATTAGGAAGATAGTTCCCCTTTCAAACCCCAGGACAGTGTCTCTGTTTATATAACATATGTGTGTGACTACAGTGTGGATGTTCTCTGATGTTCTAATTTGGTGATAAGAGAGCCATAGTTAATTAGAAACTGGGTAGCACTTTTTCGGTGTCTGGTGGAGGGACAGAAACATGACATAAAATTATGGCATCAGCTATCTCAAAACTGCCTTGAGGACTATTATTCTAAAGCCTTCATTTCTACTGAAAGCCAAAGTCAGATTCATGAAGAGAATTGATAGCACCCACCATTTTTCCCAGCAGAAAGGCTTTTAAGGAACTCTGGGTATAACTCAGTAGTGTTTTAGTTTTATGGTTTTGAGGGTTTTTTTGCCTTTCTTGTTGCTTTATTTTTACCTGTACAGTAGGCACTAACTGTCACGCATTCATGCATTCATCCTAAGGTTAAAATTTTCTTTGATTAAGAAAGACCATAGAGTTTTATGATTCTAAATAATTTTAGATTTTTTTTTCTGTTCAGTAGTTGAACAAAAAAAAAATTACATCTGTAGCCAAACCAAAATTGACTTGCTAGCAATTATGACTAAGAAGTATGAGCAACAGATGCACATTATAAATACCGAAAAATTCTTTAATCTTGAAGATAGACCAAAATCAAGAGGCACAAATCACTAAAGCATCCACGTAATATGGTTCCATTGATTTTCACCCAAACTTGTCTTTTTCTTACGTTTTTGGTTGGATTTATCAAATTGGGATTTCAGAGCTAGAGCTGAGAAGTCACATCTTTGATATTGAAGGGTATTCCAAATAGAATTTTGCTTATCTTTATCATTGTTTAAAAGGTGAGTTTTGCTTGGGCAGAAGCTTGTTTTAATATATTGATAGATTTCTATTTGTTTTGCTGTTCTGAAGAAGGTTAGTGAATCTGTCAAGACCAACCTCCACATTCTCTTAGCATGGGGATACCTCTTCTTTCTTGCTTAATGCAATTCGTGGTCACTCAATGTTCACAGTCTAAATTCAGTAGCTACAAGCTGAAGAAGTTTGAAGAAGGTAAATGCAGGGGAAAAAAAAGAGCCTAGGTAAGTTTAAAACCCCTCTTTCTTAATATAGAATTGATTGGATACTTCACCGAGTATCAGTAATTGTATATGAATTTCAG
This sequence comes from Mesitornis unicolor, assembly GCF_000695765.1. Lineage (NCBI taxonomy): Eukaryota > Metazoa > Chordata > Aves > Mesitornithiformes > Mesitornithidae > Mesitornis > Mesitornis unicolor. The sequence goes on from NW_010206568.1 coordinate 10,934, forward strand.
AATGTTTAGAAGGTCTCATATTCTTGTGAACCAAAAAAAGGGAAGAGACTTATGCAAAGAATACATAATTCAATTCTGTGACAGTGACAGCTGAATAGCTGAAGTTTCCATTAAAACATTTTTGGCGCTTGGACTTTTAAAATATATTTATATTTTTTTGAACTTGCAATATCTGGCTAAATTAACAAAAGAACAACAGGGAAAAATAATCAAGCTATTCTTCCATTTTGACTAGAAAAAGTTATAAACTAATTAGTAATATTAGTAATATGCATATGACAGTTTTGCCTTACACACAAGATCATGTGTAAAATGATATTTTGAGAGTGAATACAGATGTCTTCAAAGCTAAAAATAGGAGTTAATTGGTGCCAGAAAGAAATACTCAGAAAATTGTAATTACATGAAGATAACAACAGGTGGGAGAAATAATTTCTTTCATTTTTCCTTTGAAAAGATTTGTTTTCAAATAACAGTTAGAAATTTTATTTTCATGGATACATGGATTAAAAAATAAAAAGAAAAAAGTATCACAAAGTACTTCAGTCCCAATTATTTTTATGGAAGGATTACTTGGATATTATCTAGTCTTTCTCTTGAGGCTTACTAATACCGGTCCATTTCCCTCAGTGTTCTGCCAGTGCATGATACGACTTACACCAGGAATACTTAATCTCAGCTGCCATCTTGATCTTAGTATTTAAATATATATTTAAAAAACCTCAGAAAAATTATTTTAGCTGTTTTGGTTTCCCAGGGATATGTTTATACTTCATTAATGTTTATTTTAGTTGAATAGGCACAGGATGCTTTCTTACTTATCAGTATTAATCATAAAATTGTAGAGAAAGGAAAATAAATTGTCAGTGTAAGTCTTGGATCCTAGCTCTTAGCAACAACATGGAGGAAGAATGGCTAAAAAGTATTCTTGTCTTCTTTTATGATGCTGTAACTATCTTAAGTGTTAATCACTTTACAACTATTGTCTCCTGATTGTGAAATCAAACCTGTTTATGAGTATATGTGCTGTAATAAAGCTAGCCTAAAATTACACTAATAAGAAATACTAAAATATCTGAGTGGAAATTCCAGTACTAAATGTTTGGGCTGTGTAGGCATTTGATTTCCCAAAGAAAACATGACTAATTTTCATGTGTATACACCTTACTGTAATATTCAACTTTTTCACAAAAGATCTATGCTTTCATTAGTGGAAAGAACAGATTTCTTTAGAAAATGAACTTGAAGTGTGTTTTAAAAGAAACTGTTTTTCACAAACTTTTCAGCTTTTGTTGCAAAAAACACAAAGTGAAGGAAACAATTCCTGGTCAAGAGTATTTTATTATAGATTTTCCTATACTAGCTAACAGATTCCTTAGGGGATCTGCCTTCTGCATGTCTCTACAAAATGTTATGTTCTTGTCTCTCCTTTCATTCTTTCAGATAAACATATTGGCACTTGGTCTCTGCTTTGTGTTGATTTTTCTTGAGAAAGAAAAGTTTTGTGGGTTATATGTTCAAACTTTGTGGAGCCTGGTGAAGTTTAAGGAGATAAGCATTTTTCAGGTTTGTGCTAGAACAGGTGAGTTGTACTGTGAGGGAAAAGGAAGTGACTGAGAAATGCATTTTCTACATTTGTTCTTTTGGAAAGGGTGATGACTTCCTGGACTTAAGCAATAGTTGGAATTTTTAATGTACATGAAAGATATTAGTAAAAACTCAGTGAAATTATTTCTGCCTACAACTCTTTTTTCTAGATGGGTGGGCTGTACTATGTCTCAGACCTTGAAGGTATTAGAACTTTCTCTTGCTTCTTGATTTTTAATAGAAACTCTTGATTTCCCATAATTATTGTCATAAATTCTATTTGTATCACAGAAATTCCAAACTACTCCTTTGCCCTTTACCCTTGACTCTGCTTCAGATCTCCCTTAATCCCCAAGAGGAATAAAAAAAGTCTTTATTATCTTGGGGTTTGTTGGGGGTATTTTTGTTTGTTTGTTTTGGTTTTGTTTTGTTTTTCCAAATAATAGTATTAGAATTATATTGTGGAACAATACACTAAGTATAAAATTACAAAGACACCAAGGCAATCCAAGGAAAGAAACAAAAACTTTCAAGAAATTGCTAGGCAGATCAGTTGTTTATGACTGTTTTTCATGGTGAAACTGAAAAATCTTAACTTTAATTAGAGAGAGTTATTTTCAAAGTATGCCACTGAGACTGTCAGAGTCTCATTGGCATTTCTGAGGCCAAGTTGAGAAACAGAATAATTAATAGGATCAAATAAGAATATTCTTTTTCTTTGGGTTAATTCAACATAATAATTTTGTTGGATTTCAAATTATCTCCATTTTGGTTTGACCTGATCAAACCTTTTCAGTCAGCTACATAACTAGACAGGGAATTATTTTCAAGTAAAGCCTTGCTCTACTGAAAAACATTCTTTTCTTTAAGGGCCTCTTGGAAATCTTTCACTGGAAATATATCTTGTTTCTTGTGTTGTAATATTTCCTGTCAATTTTTCTGTTGTAGTATCTCCCAATTCTCTCAGTTAAATGAGGTGCTGCTTCATCAGTATATAATTTTTCTTCTGTACCTGAACTCTTTTAGGTATAGAATGCATATCCAGTTGTAAAACACTGTACAAATTTATGATGCTCTATAAATAATTAATAGCAATAATACAGCTGAGTAAATAGAGATTACTTTTTTGAGGTTGGAAAATGCTGCTGCTTTATTAGAGAACAAAATTAAAAATAAACATTGTGGTGTAACTGCACTGACTTTGGAGACAGTTTGCATGAAGGTCATCAGTGTTTGTCTGTCTTGCCATTTTGAAGAACACTCCACTCATTCTTTTTATGCTTGTTTCAACATGGTCATCTGTTCTGTTATCCTCTTTCCAGCCCTCGTATAAATAGGACTTTGGTTGCTGGCAGACTATTTAAAGATCTGGCTTTTAAGTAGAGAAAAAGTAGGAAGAAATATCTGTGAAAAGAGAAGAGGAAAAAAAATTGGAAACAAGGTTGGAATGAAGTTCCTTTATTATAGTATTATTATATTCCTGTATTTTACTATGTCACATAATTTTTTTCTTTTACAGCAACCTTCCTTTTCCTTGTAAGGGTCCAGTGCTAGTACTAGTTTCTGCCTCTTTAAAGCCAGTGTGGTGATAACTCTTGGAGGGATCTAAGGTTAGAAGGTAGCCAACTACATAAGTCAGCTCATAAAACCATAGAATCATTTAAGTTGGAAAACCTAAACCTTAAGATGATAAGGTCCATCTGCAAACCTAACATTACCAAGTCCACCATTAAACCATGTCCCTAAGTGCCATATCTACACATCTTTTGAACAGCTCCAGGGATGGTGACTCTGCCATTTCCCTGGGAAGCCTGTTCCAATCCTTGACAACCATTTTGGTGGAGAATTTTTTCCTAAAATCCAATATAAGTCTCCCATGGTGCAACTTGAGTCCATTTCCTCTTGTCCTATCACTTGTTACTTGGGAGAAGAGACTGACACCCACATTGCTACAACCTCCTTTCAGGAGATAAGAACGATAAGGTCTCCCCTGAGTCTCCTTTTCTCCAGACTGAACAACCCCAGTTCCCTCAGCCACTCCTTATAAGATCTGTCCTCTAGACCCTCTACCAGCTTTGTTGCTCTTCTTTGGAGACAAAGCACCTCAAGCACCTCAATGACTTCCTTGTAGCGAGAGGCCCAAAAGTGAACACAGTTATTTAAGGTGCAGCCTCACCAGTGTCAAGTACAGGGGGATGATCACTTCCCTAGTCCTGCTGGCCACACTATTTCTCATACAAGCCAAGATGCCATTGGCTACTTTGACCACCTGGACACACTTCTGGCTCATTTATATTCAGCCAGTTGTTGACCAACACGCCTAGGCCCTCTTCCACTAAGCAGCTCTCCCAGACCTGTAGCGTTGCATGGGGTTGTTGTAACCCAAGTGCAGGACCTGGCATTTAGACTTCTTGTATCTCATACAATTGGCCTTAGGTCATCGATCCAGCCTGTCCAGATCCCTCTGTAAAGCCTTTCTACGCTCAAGCACACCAACAGTCCTGCCCAACTTGGTGTCATCTGTAGACTTACTGAGGGTGCACTTGATGCTATCTTCTAGATCACTGGTAGATACTAAACAGGACTGGCCCCAATACTGAGCCCTGAGGAACACCACTTGTGATGGCTTGCCTGTTGGATTTAACTCCATTCACCACAACTCTTTTGGCCCTGCCATCCAGCCAGATTTTTGCCCAGTGAAATGTACACCCGTCCAAGTGATGAGCACCCAGTTCATATAGGTGAGAAGGTAAAAAATGGCAATTGCTGCAAAGTGCATTGTGAAGGAAATTAACTTGAAGGAACAGGAACACATTTCATATTTATTTTTTTAAGCATGTTATTAAAAGATTTGCATGTGGTATTCCAAGGTTTGTGCAGACAGTAGAGAAAAGATTGATGGATCCCATAGTGTACTGAAAACGTCATATTATTATGGACCAATGATCAAATTAAATGACTACATAGGCAGAAATGTGTAGGCAGAACAGTGATGATATTTCTCATTTCCTTGTAATTAAGCAATATAATTAGATTCTAATCTAATACTATACTTGGTTGTTTCAGTAATAACTGCTCAGCATTTCATTCATATAAACCTCACTGTAAAGAAGAAAACTGTTTCAGCATTCACTCAGATCAGAATCTCTTGAAAATGTGATGTGCTGCTTTTCTTTTGGTGGTTTGGGTTTTTTTATTATTTTTTTCCTATCTAAACTTAATCATAAAAAACAACAAAAATGTCAAATGCTTGAAATCAAGCTATTAGCTGCATCTGCTATATAAATTCAGTTATTCTTTCAACTGCCTTGTGCTGCCATATGGACCTGCAGCTCTCCTTTGGTAACACTCTTGTTCTGATTTGCAACAAATATACCTGTGGATATGGTCTTCCCCTGAACCAACTGGATACTTTACCTACCTAGAACAGACTTGGGAAATGGTCTGTCCTTATCTCCTTGTCTTAAGAGTAACTATTTGGGTACGATTACATTTTATGACTACATTTAAATCAAAGATTTATGAGGTTACTTCCAAACCTTTTTTATTCAGAGCTTCTGAAATGTTGCTACATCTGTTCTGTAACACAAGGGTTTACAACAATGAATTCATAAAACAGTAGAATACCCTCCATGATATCACTATTTTTGTCTGTGCTGAGAGGCTAGTTGTGGTAGCAAGTCTATACACCAATGTCTCAAATCTGGTTTCCTACCAGGGTCTTTACAGAACTAGACTATTACCTGTGCAATAAGCCAATTCCTTACAGCAGAGAATCCTATTTTCACAAAAGTGGTGGAGAAACAGTTGACCTGCTTAGCACATAAGACATATAAGCAAGTGTACAGTTTTTGTCCAACTCTGTAAATGTTCTCATCTTCAAATTGAGCTGCACTTTGAACTAAGAGATGGTGGAAATAGTTTAATCTTTTGATAAGATCTGTTACTATTTGGGTATTTTATGCAATAGGATAACTTCCGTGCTTGCAAATCCTGTGAAAAATCCTGGTTGGGTAGTGTAATATTGTCTCTAAAATTCCAATTTTGATTTAATTTAGTCACACCTAATTTCATTGTGCTTTGATATTTTATTACTGACTTCTCTCAGAAAGATATTTGAATTATGGAACAACACTGGGTTTTTCTTTTTCTCTCTTATAACCTCTGCAACTATATTCTTGGTCTATTTGCTCACTTCAGTCTCGGATAACTTGATTAGTCCATGTAATGCTCTGTGACTAATGATACTAAAAGCAACTGGAAAGCATTTTGTCACTTCAATGAAATAAGTGCTTTTTGATTGTCATACAAAAAGCTAGCCAAAGATGGCTGGCTGAAGAGATTTTAAATCAATTAAAGGCCAAGAAAGTTGCTAAATTACTTTTAAAAGAAAAAAAAATGGAGTAAAGAATAGAACTCATAGACATAAGCAAGCATAACTTTCTGGGGAAAAATCAGCATTGCTTGGATAAAGAGAAGTCCTGTCTTGCAAGTGTATTAGAACTCTCAGAAGAACTCAGTAAACACATGGAAAATTATGAATATATGCATCTATTTACTTAATTTCCCGAAACCTTATTTGTTTGTCAGATTCCTCTACCAAGGCACTTAAAGAATATATGCAATTATTCTTTAAGAGCAGAAACCCTGGCATTACTAAAATGTAGCTTAAAACAGAGGACAGAGACAAATGTCCTTAAAGTAAAAGGAGATCATCTTAATCATTGCAGAGGAAATTTGGCTGGAAGTTGTGATGTTCAACATATTAAAAAATTATTAGAAAAAGGAGATACTACTGAAGTAATTTTGTTAACAATATTATGTTCATTAAGGTGGTGAAGGCAAGGGTTAATTGCTAAGAATTACAAAAGGACCTTAAGAGACCATGTGACTGGACAGTAATGTGGCAAGCGATATTTCATGTGGCTAAACATAAAGTGATTTACATGAGAGGAAAAACATTCTTGGTTCACATACAAAATTTTCTCTGAGTTGATAATTATCACTCAAGAGTGAGATCTTGGTCTATAATAAAAAGGTTTGTTTTTAAACAAGGATAATAATCAGCAGCATTTTAAAAAGCAATGTGTATGCCTGAAGTCATTAGGAAATTAATATAGAATAAACCCAATGAACATTATTACACTACTGGAGAAATCCAAATTTTTGTTTATGGTTTGAAAGGCTGAAAACAATTACATGTTTTTCCTGTACAAGATCCTTTATTACATCTCAATTTGGGCAATCCTTGTATCCTCCGCAAAATTTGATAACAAGCTTAATATGACATAGTAAAAGGATAAGAAATTCAATCTATTTCTAAATGCTTGTCCACAAGCTGCATAGACTGATGCCCTTCCCAAGACCTTTGCTAAAAATTAAATAGCTGTTGACCTCAAAAAAAGTAAACTGTATGTTGCAGTTTATGCCCAGCAGGCAAATGAGCACCACGATACCCACAAAAGGGCCTAGACAAAAGAAAAGGACTGGGAGGGGCTTTTGCTTACCCCTTATGATCACGGGCAAAAGACAGACTCATTTTGAAAGAAAACACAAAACAATTTTAATTTGTTACCAGTAACATCAAATTAGAACAGTGAGAGCTACAACCAGATCTCAGAGTCAAACACCTTTCCCCAACCCTCCCTTCTTCACCTTTGTTCATGGTTTCTTTACCTCTCCTCTTGCCCAGTGGTGCAGGGGAATGGGAATGGGGGGTGCAATCAGTTCATCTGTGTGATCTCTGTTGCTCCTTCCTTCTCAGGTGTAGGGAGGACTCCTTCCACTCTTCCTCTGCTTCCACGTGGCACCCTTTGCATAGGAGAAAAGTCCTCCACAGAAGTCCAAATGTGGGTCTGCCCTGCAGCAGGAGAGTGGGAGGAGTCTCTCCCTACCCCCAAAGAGGAAGGAGTAAAGGATCAACTTGGGCTTTGTCAACTTTTTTGAGTGAGTATTTAAAAGGCTGCTCTCATGAATTTCTACTGCAATAACAAGGACTAGAGGAGCTGTGGTAAAAGATGTTGGAAGTAGCAAGCTCATAATAACATGTTTTTAAGTACAAAGATGTTCACTGCATTAGTGAGATCAAAACCAGATTGTATTGTAAGGTACTGATTAAAAAAGAAAATGGCAGATCCCATGTTTAGCAACTGCTATTAAGTTCAATCATTTCAAAACAGCTAACAAGTTACAACTCAGACATCTTACTGATTAATTTTTAGTCATCAGTTGAATAAATCGATTTTGCTTATTTTGATTGTTCTGTAATCGGAATTATATAAAATGGTAAAAGCCTTCCATTATATTTCACATTAGCTTCTACCAGCTAGTTTTCTGAGCAACTGTGAATAATTGCATGCTTAGATGTTCAAGAAGGTTGGATCTACACAGAAGTCTAGGATGTATTTCAGGTTAAGACTTGCAAACTGGGTTTAAATGTGAGACACACCCACAGAGATGACACTTCTATCACTTTTATCATAATTTATGTTTTCTTTAGATAGCTCACTGAGTCTGGGATGCAGAGACAGAGCTCTCTGTATCTCTTTAATAGATAGAGCAGGGGAAATGGGACAGAAAATATTGAGTGTCAGATAGAACTTGATTCAGTGGGCTACCTACATATTCTGAAATTTATATGTCAGCAGAGTTCTGAAGGTACTTCTCTTCCTTATCTTAAACACCATGTCCAAAACTGGAAATTTTTTGTGACGCAATAGGTTGTCATTCCTCATGATATCTATCTGTGTCCTAAGACAGGAGTATAAGTTGTCTGAGTGCAAGAGAGTAGCTTTAATACTCTTGGTTAATGAAAATAGAATTGATGACGTTTCCACTCTTGATGCTTTCATCGAATAATTTCTGGCCTCCCACGCTGGGTAAGATTACTTATTAGACAACAGGAATTCTTGTGGTTGTGTTAATTATCCATTCATCATCTCAGCTGAATGAGAAATCACTGTCTCACTGTCCTGGTTTCATTGGAATAGAAGAATGAAATCAATTTTCTATTAACGAAAGCTGCATTTTTTTAGAAGACTGCAGCCCTCAATTCAGTGGGAACAAACTTTGTTTTAGTTTGTGGCCAGTTCTGGTATGCAGGTTGCCATAGTGACCGAAGTCTTTAGCAGTTTTGAGTTTGCCAGGTGCATAAGCTGATGTGTGAAAGCCAGGGCAGACGACCCAAACTGTCCAGCAGGAGTATACCATACCATAAATGTCACACATTCTATAAATTGGAAAGTTTACTGATTATGGAGCTTCTTCTCTCATTCCCCAATGGTCACCATCCCTGGAGGGTTTTGCCCATTGTCCTGCTCCCAAGGCCTACTCCACTATTAGTCATCACTATCATGCTTTTGCTGGAGCTGTGGTGCTCGCAGTGTTTGTCATCTAGCATTCACTGCTGGGAGTGCACAGCTTGCAATCAGCATATGGGCTGAGTATAACTTCGTGTACTTTATATTAATATTCATATTAATATTAGTTCCTTATGATGTTATTAAAACTGTTTCCATCTCAACCCATAGGTCTCCTTTCCTTTTCCTGAATCCCTTCCTTGAGTTGGAAGGGATCATTGCATGATAAAACAACTGCCTGAATGAAGACACTCCCCTTTCTTAAGATTGCAGGCAAAGAGCAAATTCAATCTTAGGGTCTCCTAGGAGCAAAGAAAGAATCACAAAATCACAGAACGTTAGGGAT
>NW_010206569.1:0-1152 GCF_000695765.1 Mesitornis unicolor
ACCTCGGGGACCCGCGCCCCTGCCAGCACCTTCAGCACCCGCCCGTCCTCGGCGCCCAGGAACAGCACGGTCTGGTCCCCCCGTGGCCCCGCGCCCGCGTCCACCGCCAGCTGCGTCAGCCTGCGCACAGCACCCATGCATGGGGCCTCGCACGCCCTCGCACGATGGCCTTGTGCTGGCTTGCACCAGGGCTTCCCTGTCCCCAAGGTGCCACCCTGTCCCCAAGGTGTCACCCATCCCTGAGGTCTCACCCTGTTCCCAAGGTATCACCTTGTCCCCAAGGTGCCACCTTGTCCCCGAGGTCACCCAGTCCCCAAGGTCACTCCATCCCTGTGGTGTTACCCCATACCCAATGTGTCACCCTGTCCCCAAGATCACCCTGTCCCCAAGGTGTCACCCAACCCCTAGGTGTCACCCATTCCTGAGGTGTCACCCATCCCAAGGTGTCACCCTGTCCCCAAGATCACCCTGTCCCCTAGGTATCACCAATCCCCATGGTGTCACCCATCCCCAAGATGTCACCCATCCTGAGGTGTCACTCTGTTCCTGAGGTGAGACCCATCCCCGAGGTGTCACCCATCCCTGAGGTATCACCCATTCCCTAAGTGTCACCCTGTCCCCAAGATCACCCTGTCCCCTAGGTGTCACCAATCCCCATGGTGTCACCCATACCTAAGTTGTCACCCATCCCCTAAGTGTCACCCAACCCCTAGGTGTCACCCATCCCTGAGGTTTCACCCATCCCCAAGATGTCACCCATCCCTGAGGTGTCACTCTGTTCCTGAGGTGTCACCCATCTCTAAGGTGTCACCCATCCCCGAAGTGTCACCCATTCCTGAGGTATCACCCATCCCAAGGTGTCACCCTGTCCCCAAGATCACCCTGTCCCCTAGGTGTCACCCATCCCCTTAGTGTCACCCATACCTAAGTTGTCACCCAACCCCTAGGTGTCACCCATCCCCGAGGTGTCACCCATCCCTGCAGTGTCACCCTGTCCCCAAGGCCACCGTCCCGGTGCCGCGCTCACCTGGTGCCGGTGCGGGTGAAGAGGGGCCGCCCGCCGGCGGGTGCCACGGCGCCGTGCAGCAGCGGGTGCTCCTTGGCGAAGCTCAGGGTCTCGTCAGGGAAGTCCCCGGAGGTGACGACGCCGGC
>NW_010206570.1:0-6515 GCF_000695765.1 Mesitornis unicolor
TCCTAACATTCTATGATTCTGTGATTCTGTGTAAAAACTTCTCTTCTTAGCTGTCTACTACCTAAAATTCAGGATACATCTAGTCAGGAGCAAAAGTATTCTCTGCAATTCACTCTCACTGTCCTCTGACGTTCGTGCCTTACCAAATTTATTTATCGAAAGATGACTTGCTCGAGGTTATACAGACAAAGTCCAAGTAAATACCTGTGAAGGGGACAGAATTGTAGAACTACTCTTTATACAGTTTGGGAACTGACATGAAGGGCGTAATTAATGCTAAATACTTTTCATCTGTGATAATACAGATATGTTGTAATAGTACCAGGGCCCTTCCATTCCATAATACTTAAATGGTTTTACAAACTACAGGAAAGCTGGGGAGGGACTTTTTGAGGGCATATGAGGACCAACTAAGAGAGTTGGGGCTCTTCAGCCTGGAGAAGAGAAGGCTCTGGGAGGCCTTATTGCAGTCTTCCAGTTCATAAAGGGGTCCTACAGGAAAGCAGGGAAGGGTCTTTTTATAAGGGCAGGAAGTCGTAAAACGAGGGGGAATGGTTTTAAACTGGAAGAGGGTAGATTTAAACTAGATATTAGGAAGAAATTCTTGACTGTGAGGGTGGTGAGACACTGGAACAGGTTTCCCAGGGAAGTTGTGGATTCCCCTCCCTGGAAGTGTTCAAGGCCAGGTCGGACAGGGCTTTGTGCGGCCTTGTCTAGTGGGAGGTGTTCCCATTCATGGTAGATGAGTTGGAACTAAATGATCTTTAAGGTCCCTTCCAACCTAAACTAGTCTATCATCCTATCATCCTATGATTCTATTAAACAGGTTGTGAAGGCTGCTTGAAAAAAAGCAACTTACTGGTCGGTGGCAACAAAAACCATAATTTTATTTTTTCATTTTAATACCATATGCTTGTAATTTATATAGATGTCTGACTTTGTATAGAAGAGCTAAAGTAAACTCATGCTCCAACTTTTTGATAAGAGCTGTCATTTTAATGTATATTTTAATTGTCATTAAAGATTTTTCTTCATATAGTTAAAGATACAGGAAATTAAGATTTGGACTTAAATGCAGAACGGTCAAGAAGCTTGCAAAGAGTTTAAGGACATTATAATGCATCACTTACAATCTGGCATTGATGACAAACACCTTGAGAGTATCAGCACATCACCTTGCTCATGAATTTTTCTGATGCCATGAAAGATTCATATTTTGTATAGGCAAAAGCTCTGTTGCACAAGTAGTCCTAAGATTTCTTGTTGTGATATTTTTCTTCTCCTGAATATTATCCATGAGAGCTGTTAATGACAAAACCTAATTATGTGAATTATTAATCTGAAACATATTAAATATTCTTATAAAACACATGTTTTTCAAACATCAAGAGATTAGTGTCTTGGACATTGGTGAAAGAGCTGGATGACAGTGTCAATAGTTTCCCACGAGTGCTACTGAAAACACTGGAAGATTATGTGGTTAGAAAAAAAATCCCCAATAGTGTTAGTTATGTTTGTATTGTTCACAGTGTACCCTTAAGCCTTTTGTAATTTAAAGTAAATGCATTATACATAAAATTACATACATTAATTTATATATTTACACATTCAAACTGGATAATTGCACCAACTGTAGAAAATAAAAGAATGAACACTTGTCTCTTCCACATGGGAGTAGAAGTATTCTTGCTGAACTTATATACAATCCTTTTTTTTGAATACTTGTGTTTGGTTTATGTTTATGTGCTCAACAGAATGTTTTGAAGGAACAATAGTCCTAATGTAGACACTGCTGCCCAGTGATGTTGAAGGAAGGCGGGCCAGCCTGAAATAGTCTTAGTTGTTTAAATTGTAGGAGTGAGCATCTCTTCTGTAACTTCAGTCAGAATAATATACATTGCTTTATGAAGTTTGAGCTGAATGTTGACTCACAAATGACTCACAAATCTGATTTCTGATTGTAAAATCGTACTCATTTATTCATTATCATTCCTCACTAGTCTTCTATGTAGCTCTGCAGCTGATGCATACTGAGGTAGGACATGAGTCACCACCTTCCATTAAAGACATACACTAGCTCACATTATTATTTATGTAATCAAATGATGACCAAAGATTTCTGTTATCTTCTGTGTTTCAGAGTAAGGTTCTTAGTGGAGAGATTTTGACTCATGTTATACTTTTATTTCCCAGCTATCAGAAACTTATTTTAGTTTGGAAGTTTGAACTTGTGCTGTGAGATTACAGATTCTTTTGTGAGAAGAGGCAGGCCCAACAATAATAGAACATTTTAGTACTCAAGAATGAGAAATGTGTGGCTGGCACTGACAAATGAAATTTTTGTATTCATTGTCTGTCTTTCCAATCCATGTTTTGTGCTTCAAATACAGAAGCATTGTCAATATCCACATAAAATGGAAAAGAAATTCTAAGTGTTCCTTTAGATTTCATCAAGTCACAAAAGGGGCCATATAAGTAGGTTTAGTGAAAGTCTCTGCTTGGTCATTCTGAGAAGAGACTTTCTACTTCACAAACAGTTGCTGATATCTGAAAATTCAAAACAAGGAAGTATAAGATTTTTCTGCCTTTATACTTTTGACTTGAGTTAATTTGATGAAAGATTCAAGAATTAGCTAGAAGATCTCACCTTTTCTTGCATTGAGACATTAAACATTCTGGCTTTTCAAATTTTAAAAATAAATATTAATAACAGTTTCATAGATAGTAATTAGAAATAAAGTTATAGTGCTATAGAAATTAACAATAGAGCTTTAATTGTATATAGGTTGAATTTTACCCAAGGGATTTAGAATTATTGAAGACAGTATTTACATTAAAAAAATGCTCCCTAGGCTTTTGCAAATGCAACAGATCTTTGATAAATAAATCAAAGTAGTTTGTCTTCTTTATTACAACATATCAGTTAATGAAACAAAAAATTTGCACCACATACTGTATTTAAGTAGTAACTATCTTCACATGTTTTACTAATGGTTTAGCTAGTGGCTTTCCATTAGATTCTTTCATGGTTACTAAGCCGTACTATATATCTTCTTGCATTCTCTTCTCCATCTAAGCTAAAAAGTTCAAGAAACTGATTTTCGGAAGGGCATAAATAATCAATAAACATTATCAAGAGACTCATGCTTGTCCTTCTTCCATAAATCAGGGAAATTGACAGCAAAACATAGAGCACAGATGAAAAGCTGTCATCTTGATCAGTGACATTTCACATCTTTGATGTGTTTACTGTACTGCTATGCAGTGCAACGGTTGCTTATTTAACACTGAGAGTCCTGCTGTATATTGTAATTCTTAATATTCTTTTTGACCTCTAGATTTTGTCACAGAGTGAACAGTTTGATCCGAAATCTAGTAAGGGGCAAACTATTTTCTCCTATTTTCTGAAATGCAATAATTGAGCTAAACATTAAGATTTAGAGGGATGTTTCCTAGCTTTATACTGAAGGAGGAAGTTATTGTTCATTAGATGTTGAACTGATCCCCCTAGTCCCTTCAGTGTTAAACAATATTTTATCAGAAAAGCCAAATCATAACCAGTCTCAACTTACTGTTAGTCTAATACAACTGTGGTTTCCTTTGGTCCTATAGCAAACCAAGATGAATATGATGAAATGACTTGATTTCCCACTATACAAGACGATCAGGGCAATTGTATAACATTCATCAGAAAATTTTTAGGTTTAAATTGATTACAGTTCAACAGATAATTTGATAGGTCTCTGTAAAGAGAGGGACATTTAACCCCAGTTGAGGAAGCATAATTTCAGATTCTGTACATCATTGTCATTGAATAAAACTTAGTGATTTGGGCAATGCTTGTGCCTAAATTTCTCTTGCAAGAAGCTGTAATTTTAGGGTGAAGAAAAAGTTTATGTGAAGAGAACTTTCATCTGAAATATTAAAATAAAACCAAATGTTTTTATGAAAACCAGAAGTAATGAACTATTTTTCTTGCAGACCTGTGTTTCACACTTGATTTCACTTGGTAACTCCCATTATTTTGTTGCTGACTGAAAAAATATCTTAAAACTGTGCCAATTATAAGAATGTGCTGTCTTCCATGTGGATTTCCTGACACCCAATGCGTTTGCTTAGGTTGCCACCTTTCCCTTAGCTGCGGCCTCCCTTTTATGTCCTATTACCTGCTTTCACAAGCATTTTATGAATTTTGTGGACCGACTTCCCTTCTTCTCCCCTGCTAAGTTTGCTGATACTGGCCAACATGCTTAAGAGTTGTTAAAGCTACATAAACATAAGCACGTGATCACATGACACTTGCTTACTGGGGAACTAGGCTATAAATATTAAATAAAATTTACCATGATTACTACTTACATTATTTTTTGCTTATTATATGTTTTCATAACTGGAAAAAATACTATTGTGAGCAGAAGTGATCTGTTTATTAGCTCGAGCATGGGTAACACATTCATTTTTGGTAACCTTCACAGCATCATGGAATTACTGAAGTCCAATTTTAAAATTTTAACGATGTCACAGATAATGAATTACTTTGGCATTTGTTCCCATGAGCATACACACGTGACAATGTGTAGCTTGTATAATATTCTCAGTGGCACTTTTCTCTGAAAAAAAGTATGAAATAAACACTTTGTCTGGTCAGTGGTTCTCACTATTTAAAAATATGTAGCTCTGGAAAATGCCTTACGTGCTTATATTTTTATCTTGGCTGTCCCTTTTATGAAATAGCTTAACTGGGGAGTGGGCAGGAGGAAGGAATATTTCTTTTTGCATTTAATTTTATGGGATTGTGTTTAGGGCTTTTCCAAGATTTCTATTTATGACAATGGTTTTTTCTTTAAAGGAAAAAAATAAACTACTGCCTTCTTTTATGGTTAGTGCAAATTGTAAACATAAATCACTGTGCATTCATTCATGGTGCATGCATGCATAAAACAATATGCACTGGGGAAATGGTGGATATATATAAACACCTAGCTCATGTTTTTAAACTATTTCTAGTCAATATTCTCTACACTAGGAAAAAAACCCAAACCAAAGTTTGGTGGAAATGGTAAATATATGTAAATAATAAGCATGCACAGGGAGGCCATATGGGTGCTTTCAAGCCAAGGTGTTACTATCATTGACACATGTAAAGGGAATCAGTACAGTGACAACTACGAATATGCTGTCCTTACTGACCTGGAAGCAGTGAAGTCTCTAATTACAGGATAGTCATGTATGAAGTGGCAAGGTTGTTCCATTCTCATATATTCCTTGGCCAGATTGACCAGGGTTTTTTGCTTTCTTCTTTCTGCAAAATCCTTATATAGAACCTCTGGTACTTAATAGTTCACTTCCACAAATGACACAGAGGACTTTTTAGTAAATTTAGGTGACTTATTTACCTCAAATTGGCTATTTTGCCTTTCTGTAATTTGGAAGAACAGTAACTTTGCACTAGCTTTCCACTTTGAATTTCAGAAATGTCTGCTTAATGCAACTGCTTACTGTGGAAGAGAAACACACTATTCTGACATGCTGACCTGATGCTACACCTGGTTATATTCTCTTTTACTGAGAAATGTTAAGTACTGGTTTTTGATATTCTTCCTCTCTCATTTTTGTCTTGCACTGGTTTACTAATTAACTGAAATCTACTGGAAAAAAAAATCTCGGGAGAAAAGGTAGCATATGTTTTCCTTGTATTTTAGCCAATTGCTCTCAAGTCTTCAGGATCGAGTGTGTGATAAAAAGAATTTTAGTGCTAAAAGATTCCATGATCTCTGTCTCTTTTGGTTTCCAATTTTTTTTCCTGGGATACTCTCTGGTATTCTGTAATTTTGAAGAATTTAACATTTATTCATTGTAATGATGGTCAACCTCTTGACATTGCCTTTGGATAGGCATATTTTCTTATCAGTTAGAATGGTATCTGTGTGCTGAAAAGCTCCACACATTTAGACAAGTTAACCATCAGCCAGCAATGTGCCCTTCCAACCAGGAAGGCTAAAGTTATCCTGGGGTGCATTAAGAAAAGTGCAGTCAGCAGCACAAGGGAGGTTCTCTTCCCTCTCTCCTCTGCCCTAGTGAGGCCACATCTGGAGTGCCGTGTCCAGTTCTGGGCTTCCCAGTTCAAGAAAGATAAGGAACTACTAGAGAGTCCAGTAGAGGGCTACAAAGAAAATTAGGGGACTGAAGCATTTCTTTTATGAGGACAGTCTGAGAGACCTAAGTCTATTTAGCCTGGAAAAGAGAAGACTGAGAGGGAATCTTATCAATGCCTATAAGTATCTAAAAGGCAGGTGTCAAGATGATGAGGCCAGACTCTTCAGCTGTGCCCAGTGGCAGGACAAGGAGCAACAGGTATAAACCGGAACACAGGAAGTTCCATCTGAACATGAGGAAAAACTTATTTACTTTGAGGGTGACAGAGCACTGGAACAGACTGGCCAGAGAGGTTGTTGAGTCTCCTACTCCGGAGACATTCAAAACCTGCTTGGATGCTATTCTGGTAACCTGCTGTA
>NW_010206570.1:6546-11817 GCF_000695765.1 Mesitornis unicolor
TGCAGTAGGATGGTTGGTCTAGATGATCTCCAGAGGTCCCTTCCAATGCCTACCATTCTGTTATTCTGTGATTTAAAGAGAAATGTAGTGTGGATGTTAGCTATCAAAACATACTTTGAATTATAAATGGAGTAAAGAAATCCAACAGTTAATGTCATTATTTTAGTGATTCTTTTCTACTTTTTGCCTCTTGGATAATCTTCATAATGATATAGCAACTTGAGAGCTAAATGGAGAGAAAAGCCAAGACCAAACAAGCTTTTCTTTACTTGACGTACCAATATATCTTGTAATTTTAGAGGTAAGGAATCATCTTACATTTCCAGGCAATATATTCTCTCTGGCCCAATGGCAAATGCTACTTACTATATAAAGCATAATTTCTTAGACAAATTAATTCTTTCTTCCCTGGTAGCTTTTCAGGTAGATCTAGAGCTGCTTATTTTCTGCCTCTGTACGAATTAGCAGAGGGAACTCCCTACTATGAAAGTGGTGGCAGTGCCTTCTGGAATGTGTATTCATGTTCACAGAATTGCGTTAATATCCCATGGATAATCAGTTCACTCTGTACCTCTTAAAGAACTATCAGATGAGTCTATATAAAGTACTAGCTTCCCATCTGTCTCTACCCCATTCTTTCCTTCAAGGCTGCCAGTCCTTTATTTTCCCTAACTCATCTGCCTCTACACAGCCATAATATATATTGTAGGTAACACATTTGAAATACCATAATTTCAGAACTTAGCATCAACAATTTATCCTGCAACAATTCTGGAGAAGAAAATCCTCAGACATCCCACACTGAGATGTTTGTATTCTGAGATATAATTACAGAGAGACGAGAACTGATTAAAAAAAAACCCCAAACCCAAACATAACTTAAGGGGCAAGATATTTCAGATTAAGTTGTATGATGATTTTACTCTCCTTTTCCTCACCGTTGGTCTTTTCAAAGAGAAGACTACTGTGTGAACATTAAAAATGTATATTTTGAAGGGCATGAATTAGTTTTTGAGAATGCATGTCTGATGTTGTCACTAATCTGGTTCCTGGATTTAGAGATTATTTATTTATTTTCATATCATTAATTCCTTTCTAATTTTCTTTTGCATAATAATACCTAGTTACAAGCAGAAAGTAGTTATTTTTCTCAGGTAATTATTTTTCTCAGCAAACTTTATGTATATTCCAGAAGGAATGTATCTTTCAAAATTAAAACTTTTGGGACTTTTTTCTTTTAAGTGCATCAAGTATATCAACTACCTCGCTCTAATGAAAACAATGTTTCTCTCTCTATAGAGAGATCTATTTACAAATATGGATCTGAAGTTTGCTGAATAATTAATTTAAATCTGTTCTGAATTCATGTCTTGTCACTAATGAAAAAATGCTCACAGTTTACTTTGAATATGTAGATAATCTGGTGTTTTATCAAACTGGAAATGTCCAACAGTAACTTTAAATATCATAGAAGACAAATAGAAAGGAGACTTAAAATAGTGGAACACATTAACTTCTCGTATCTTTTCTAGGAATTATTAAAATTATTGCCAGAAGAAAATTCTCATTCTACTCCACACTAACTCATAATATACCATATTACACACACGTAAAAATAGATGCTAAGGATGTAAAGAATTAAGTGTTAGAGTAATGTCAAACTTTTCCCATGAAGTGATGGCTGGCTTGTTGAGATATATGTTACTACACACTATTAGTGGAATATCAAGAATTAGTATCTCTTTAAAAAATGCAAATCAACAGAAATATTTTGTTTTGCAGATGCAAAAATCCATTGTTATGAGGAAATACTTGGCTTTATGTAGTTGCAAATCTATGTATTTTAGATATGCATATAGGATTATTCAAGTGCTTTTAGAAGTTAAGGATAATTAATTACTTTATATGTCTTAACTTTCTATAAAAAGATATATTGTCAAATGTATTTATTAAGCTAGGATGGTGGTGTGTTTTAACCTGACAAGCAGCTAAACACATCTCTTGCTCACTCCCCTTGCTCCCTTGTGGGGAAGGGGAAAGAATCAGAGGAAAAAGGTCAGACCACTCATGGGTTGATATAAAAACAGTTTAATGATTAAAAGAAACCAAACTAAAATAATATAGTAGTAATAATAACCCTAATGAATTGTAATAAAACATATGTACAATGGTAATAAAGCAATCAAAGCTAGCTCACACAGCAGTCGCTGGCTGAATGCCAGTGAGAATGCAATGATCAACGACATGAGTAAGCCTTGGGAACTGATGGAAAGGCCTCCAGGGACAGCAATAATTGAGGGAATGAAGCCATCTCCAGCAAACCCCCCATTTTATAGAGAGTGTATTCCCCAAATCTGCAATATATGTGCAGATAAAAATGATAAGAGTGAGTCCTTGAGTGAATATAAACATTGCGTTACAGTTTAAGGGTTAACAGCCTGAAAGGGAAGGACAGGTGGTATTTGTAGGACTCTAGGAGATCAGAGATCAGTACTGTTCCCTTCCCTTTCTGGCCACAGTCTAAAAAAAACGAGAAGGCCCAAGGTTTCCTGGGCTTTTCCTGGCTTCCTGAGCGGTTTGCTGTCGCATCTCTGGATGGCTGGGCCTACCTCCACGTGCTCGGCAGCATCCACCACCACCCGCTCCCTGGCACCACTGTGGTCCCTGGTGATGAGTCACAGCAGCCACAAGGCACTGCTCGGACACTTCCACTTGAGACTACTGGGGTTGGGTTTTGTATATAGTTGAGAATATCCTTTGTCACTTATTGATTCCCTTTTCCTTGTTGTTTTCATTTAACTTGTTAGAGTCTTAACTTCCAACCTTGTGCGAAGCATCTTTTCTCTATTTCCCCCCCTTCCCTTATTTTTTTTTTTTTTAATCCGCCCCTAGGAAGGTGGGGGACAATAGAGAGAAAATCCTGCTCCCTGGGTTTGCCCTGAGCCCTGAATGGAGACACAGTGCTTGGCAACAACCAAAATATCTGTGTGTTAGCACTACATATCCAGGACAATCACACCAGCTAACACAAAGAAAAATAACTCTATCCTAGCTAAAACTAAAATAAAGTGTCTAACCAATTTGTTGCCACTGAATCAAACACTGAAATCCTCTCAAAAATGCAGCTCTGCTGAAAATAAAATTGATTCTATGAGTCTCCCCCAGCAAAACCAGGACAGTATTCTATACCATTTACATCACATTCAAGTCACTACTTTTGCCATTTCCCAGTATATACATATATGCAAAAAAAGAGCATTCCCTTAGTCAATAGGCCATCTCTTTAGAGAGTTCATTTAGCCCAAACACATGGATCTATCTGTCATAACAGTTTTTCTGGGCAGTAGAAGTGTCATTGAAGTCACTCAGTTGCCATATTAGAACTAGGCCTCAATATTATTTGATGTACGGATTAACTTGGGTGTA
Source organism: Mesitornis unicolor (assembly GCF_000695765.1). Taxonomy (NCBI): domain Eukaryota; kingdom Metazoa; phylum Chordata; class Aves; order Mesitornithiformes; family Mesitornithidae; genus Mesitornis; species Mesitornis unicolor. The sequence goes on from NW_010206570.1 coordinate 9,973, forward strand.
GCAAGGTGTTATGTCTCACATCTAAAGCCTGCAGTCAATGTAACCCATGGACTTCCCCATCTTCCCACTTTACATGTCAAGTACACCTAGGTCCTCAAGCAAAAAACAATTTCATTGAATTGTGTTTGCATGAGGCATGAGTAACCCAGACAGTTTTCCCAAATATATTCCTTACATGAATCAAGGGTACCTTGTCTCCTTCTCCCGTATGTGAAAGTTCTGATTGAGCAGGGCCAGCTTGACTGACAAACCCTCTACTGTTGACCAGATGGTTTTTGGTAAATGTGTATACCAGTTTTTGAAAGTCCCACCATCCATTGCTCTTAGCACAGACTTCAATGGTCCGTTGTATCATTTGACCTTCCCAGAGGCTGGTGCATGATAGGGGATGTGACATATCCACTTGATACTCTGCTCTTTGGCCCAGTTGCTTATGAGGCTGTTTCAGAAATGAGTCCCTCTGTCTAACTCAATTCTTTCTTGAAACCCATGCCATCAAAAGACTTCCTTTTCAGGGTTTAGGATAGTATTCTGGGTGGTGGCATGGGGCTTGGCATATGTTTTTAACCATCTGGTGGTTGCTTCCACCATAGTAAGCACATGGCACCTCTCTTATGACACTCCAAAATCTTTCTGGCCAATCTGTGATAATTTCCAACATTTCTGGAATATGGTTTTCAATTTGAGTTTTTCTGTGTTTTATTCAAAAGGGAAAGTGATGCTGGCACTGGTTGTTCAGCTACTTCAGCTGTACCCATTGATGAGGTTGGAGTAACTATAGAACTTGACACCTGTGTCTGATTAGAGAGGGATGTTGTTGCACTGGCCTGAGTAGTCACAGTGCTTGTCACCCTGATCTCAATATCCAGCATTCTGGTCACACAGGTTGAGGCAGCCACAGTATCTTTCACTCTGGTCTGAGTAGATGGAGTTTTTGCCACATAGGCCAAGGCAGCCATGACACTTGTTGCCAGGTCAAGAAAAGTCTCTTTACTGGAAGTAAGAACTCTAACTTATACTGATATCTTCTTCCAAGTGAGGTCATAAACTGGAAAACATTGAAAAGGCTCAATAATGCAAGTACAGTAGCTGGAACTTCCCAAGGATACTAAAATTTTTTTAAAATTCTCCAACACCTTTATAATTAGCCTAGTGGAGAGAATGTAGGATGGTATCTTTCCCATATGGGACTATTAAAGTGAGCAAGCGAGCATGTGGTGTTTAGCTGCTTGCTGGGTTAAACCATGATAGGGTTAGTATACAGTGTAAAATCTATGTGTATTTTTGCTGATGATGTAGCAGGTGACATGGTTTGGCTGTGTAATGTCCCAGTCAAATTGGTAGAGTTATCTGCCAGAACAATAAAATAAAACATAAAAAATACAGCTACATTTAAAGTAATAAAATACAACTATATTTATCTGTAGTCATGTGGGATAGAATTTGAAATGGCAGACACCCACTGTGGAGTGCTGGCTCTCCCAGTGCGGCCATGATCTTGTCGATGTGATCAAACCAGTGTACGAATAAGGGTAACCTGCAACTTTAAGGAAGATAAGAGCCGGACTCGCTAACCGTAAGTAGGCGTACCGTCCATACATCGGGACGCATGGACAGCAACCAATTAGCTGTATGTAATCGCTGCGTGCTTTGCTCATGACTTTCTCGTGACTAAAACCGAGACTATAAAAGCTTTGTAACTTTGTTTAATAAACGAGAACGACCATACTCATATTGAGATTCCATCGTTACTCCGGGAGGTCTGGATTCCACTCCCACAACTGGTAGCAGAGGCTGGTTCCTCCTTTCGCCTAAAGCTCTGAGACTGCGGTAAGCAGCTAGAGG
>NW_010206571.1:0-8818 GCF_000695765.1 Mesitornis unicolor
TCCCTTCCAACTCCTAATATTCTGTGATGAAAAGGCGAGGTGGTAAGTGGAGTGTTTTCAGGGAGAAGAGAAATAGCTGCGAGTCTCGGGTGTGCTGTAGAGCATTTTGATAGTGCTAGAGCCTATCACATGGGAGGCGTTCACATGTATAAATAGTTGCATCTGCGTGTGGTGTCATTGTGATCATGCTTGCTTTGAGAACCATTAAATGGAATAGCCTTGTTGCTCATGGCGTGGAGGAACACAGCCCAAAAATACTCTCACATGTAATAAGACCAGTGTTTAGTGGCTGTGACACCAGTTGGTCTGCTCACCGAGAATTTATGACTAGGTTGCATTCATTATATCTGTCTGGTCAGGGTGAAAATTGGTTGTGGTATGATTATTTGGAGTTGAATCAATACAGTTGTTGAGGAGACAGGAGGGCAAATAACTCATTCCAGAGGAGAGAAAGCCCCTTGTATTCCCCTCTGCCAGTAAATGAGGGTGGGGGTTGCTGTGAGGATGGTGGGGAAAGCAGTTAGGTGGCTGGCTTGAACAGTCCCTCCATCTCCCAGACCACTAAACTGGGTTTGGGCAGTAAGATACAAGAACCAGAGAGGATTTTTAAAGTCAAAATATCCCATTGAGGGTTTTATGAAGAAATGTTTGACACATGTAAATACTTGTGCAGAAACAAAGCCTTCCTGGGCTTCTGCTCATCCACAAGAAAGGTAGTTGACAAAAATGATGAAAGCTGTTGTTTCCCTCATCATCACAGATAGTATTGGAAGGAAGATCTGTTTGACCTTCTGGCCAGGAAAAGATTGCCTATACTAGGTTTGTAGTCCCAGGTTAAACCTTACAGTAGGGATGCCAGATTCTCTCCTGGTTGAGGTCTTTCCAGTGAGCTCTTCACAGCTAAATTGCAAGGTTTTAATGCAAACCCTGATAATTAGGTGTTAAGACTTCAGTTTAACTTGCAAAAAAAGCATCGTGACTTTCTCAGGAAAACTACCCTTCAGTACATGCACCAGATCTTGAAATTAATGCAAGATATAACCGTAAAGAGAATTTGAAGTGCTGCAGCTATCTTTAAGAAAACAGAAAGGCAGTCTTCAGGCTTCAGTCAACAAACAGATTTTTGCCTGCCTTTTTGCCATTTCATATTTGAATTTAAATACAAGATTTGAAAATTAATATGCTGTACTTTAGCATATGGGTATGAGCAATAATTTTCTTTCAAAAATGATTCTTACATATTCTCCAGGCTTTTCAGAGCCAGAGATTTCTTTATCCAAAGCAAGTTTTGCATGTTAAATATATTTTATTAGAGTAACATATTATTTCTGCTTGGGAAAAATATACCTGAAGTTTATTTGAAGATGGGTTTACAAACCTAAGAGCTTATTTCTTTTTTTCAAGTATGCTTCTAATCTCTCATAAAAGGCACCATCTCTGCTTGCAGCACTGTCTGGCCTATGCTCTTAGGCTCTGACTGGAACAACCACCTGTGTGTTTCTAAACACTGCAGAATTATTTTTGTCCACCTGAGGATTACTAAGGCTTCCATCATTCTAACCTTGGGTGTTAATTGACTTGTCCTAGATATCTGAAATACAAGTCTGTTGGCAGCATGGAAAATGATAATTGGGTTTGGTGCATATGATTACCCATTCACTGGATTTCTAGCAGACCTTAATTCTAAGGAGTGCTATCCAACCCATAAGCTCAGCTAGACTAGATAACTTTCAAACCTTGAACAGTCTTATTCGATGAAACAGCCTTATGCAGATGAAATTCTGGTTTTCAGCAGTCAGTTAATAGCTAGTTCTTACAATTACAAAAGTTGTTGTTTTTCGGCTAGATGACAAAAATTCTCCTTCCTGTTCTCCTGCTACACCAGTAAAACAGATCATGTCAAGGACAGCACTATCCTTATAGAGTGCTTTCCAAGTAATTAAAACACTTGCCGGTATATAAAGTGCTGTGGGATTTGAAACTCGCCTATAGAATCATAGAATGGTTTCAGTTGGAAAAGACTTTTAAGATCATCAAGTCCAACCATTGATCCAACCCTACTAATTCCTCCACTAGGTCATGTCCCTATGAAGCAGGATGTGTTGTCAGTAATGGTTATTTCCATTCTCATTGGCCATGGTGACCCAATTGCGTAAGTTCTGCAGAAAAGTTACTGGCAGTGACTGGGTAGCCTGGATACTTGCAGTGAGGCTTTCCTCTATGGGCTTCCAGTCGCAGAGGATGTGTGGGAACTGGTACCTTCTGCTTCTGCCTCATCTCGGCAGCTTGTTTAGTTGAGTTGGCTTGATTGTGATTTCATTCTGAGATGCGTGTGTAGCCTTGAATGGAAAAGCCATCATCCCCACAGTATTGTTGTGTTTCTGCAGAATGGTGAAGCTGTAGAGGATCTCTTGGTTGTTGTCAGGTCCCAGCAGCCACATGACAGATAGCCATGATAGCCTGTAGTACCACAAAGTAGCATTTCAAACATGATCGTATGTGAAGATGATCAGAGGGATGAAGCACCTTGCCTATGAAGACAGGCTGAGAGAGCTGGGGCTGTTCAGCCTGGAGAAGAGAAGGCTCCAGGGTGACGTTATAGCAGCTTTCCAGTACCTGAAGTGGTCCTACAAGAAAGCTGGGGAGGGACTTTTTGCAAGGGCATGTAGTGATAGGACAAGAGGTAATGGCTTTAAACTGGAAGAGGGTAGATTTAGACTAGATGTTGGGAAGAAATCCTTTACTGTGAGGGTGGTGAGACACTGGAACAGGTTGCCCAGGGAAGCTGTGGATGCCTCCTCCCTGGAAGTGTTCAAGGCCAGGTTGGACAAAGCTTTAAGGATCCTTCCAACCCAAACCATTCTATGATTCTGTACATAATGTGTAGATTTCAACTGGTTTAGCTAAATATGTGATTATATAAATTGATACTGCTGTTCCTTTTTAAGACTGGATTGTGCTTTTTTCTTGTCCTGAAATAAATGTATTAAGTGAACCTGGAATAAGTCTTACTTAAACGACACAAACAAGCCAGTTTCATCTTAGCCAGTTGTTTTCTGTCTGAACTGGTGAGGTTTAAAATTAATTCAAATCTGTACATTCTTCTTATTTAGGCAGTGCCTGCTCTGTGAGTGGGAAGTATTTTTCCTGCTAAAGGAAAAAAAAGCCCTTCAGACCACTTAATGGTCTACTTGATTTAATTGCTGGAAAAATGTCACATGAGTTTGGGCACTGTGAAAACAAGCCGTGGGCCGTATTTGTCCTGCAGACATGAAGTTTCTACCTTTGCTCCTCTTGCTGCTTGACCTCAAGCCTGTGTTTGTTTCAGGCTGGCCAGCAATTCCTTTGCCTTGGCTGTGATGGCAGAGCAGCTAAACCCAAGTGCTGCTTTCTTTCTCTTCCTCCCATTTTTGTGTGTTTATCATGTCTCTTGCTGTTCTTTCACAACTTCTGAAAGAAGTTTTCCATACCAGAAATCTGCCTCCCATGCTCAGAGCTGGCCAAAGGCTGATGCCAGTCTTATGAAGTCACAGTGCAACAGCGGGATCCATAATTGGGGTGAATGTACCTAAAATCACATCTTAATATTCAGTGAGCTGGGAAGAAATGAAAAGCAGAAAATCCAGTGGATGTAGATAAATCACTGATTTTCAGACTGATTTTCTTGTTGGTCAATCTCATGAAAAGTTCCTTCTGCCAAATGCTGCTTGTTCCTCAGAACTGTCTGCTTTAGTAACGAGTAGCACTATTTAGAAGCTGTTTACTTCTAAAAATACTGTTTTTACACTGCTGGCACAGGCTAGCTCAGAAGGTGAACAAAGCCCATTAATCAAGCAAGCTGCCTAGTTGAATTCACTGTTATTACATTCTTAAATGGTTAATTTAACTGTTGATAGATCCAGCTCATAAACTAGTGCAATATATATGGATGCCACAACACTAGTAGGTTTCTGCCATAATGATGAGCCATCTGATAGGTTCTTCAGGGGATGAGAGCGTGAAGAGTGAATTGCCATTGTGTGAGACACTGGATGACTGACCCAGCCGGACCGTTGTAATGATACCCTGTGGGCGTGCTCAACTTAAAAAAACCCAGGAAACACAACTGAGTTGATCAAAATGCTTGGTGAGCATACTGTATTGACTACAATGTTTCCTACCTTCCCCACTGTTTTCAGCTGATTATAGAGACTGCTTTGGATTGGTCTCAGGATGTTGTTACTTAACTATTCATTTTATTTTTGACTGTGTCTGTGCTTGGTCTTTCCCAGCCATCCCCCCAGATGCACAGCATGAGCCTGGGACTCTTTTGACTATTGCTTTTGCTTTGCTTTCGTCTCTGGGGACAAGACCAAGCACTACCACTTCCTAGATGGGACCAGGTGGTACGTCACAAAAGTAGCTGTTTTGATAGAATAAAGAAATTTGCAGCAGGAGGAAAGCTAAGCTCAAACATGTAGTGCTATGTAACAGCAATTCAGGCAGCAGACAAAAACCATATCATAAATTAAAAGCATTTGAAAGGAACAAAAAATAAGAAATTTCTGGCACATGAGATTCAAAATGTTCCAGGGAACCAGCCAGGAAGGAAGGAGTCAGGTGATGTCAGCATTTGTATTTGCATTTGAGAGACTGAAAAAGAAGTGTTGCAATAAGCCTGCAGCATTTGCTGACTTCTGCTTTGCTTACTTAGCAGGAAAGAGACAGCAGCCATCAGCCCTTCTTTCCCCATGATAAGTAAAAATCAGTCATTGCAGAAGGTAGTCTTTTTAGGGCGACTTAATTCAATGCATTGAAATACTTAATTCTCACAAGAAACATGAAGGTTTGGAAGAAAGAAAAAAACATACATTCTCTGAACATAAACCCTCTTTTAGAAACAGCATCTGAGATTTTTCTTAAGATTTTAATCGGTGTTCTGAAATGCCGATACTTCAGTGTCTATTTACAAATCCCTTCTTTGTAATCCAGCTTGTAAAGGCAACAGCTGTCTAATGTGTTGTTTTGTAACTGGCATCATATAAAAATATCTCAGGGTGGCATATCTGCCCATGACTTTACTTTGCTGGTTCTTGGTGGTGGTGTCTAAGAAGATGTGCTGTGCACACACAAACCATACACGTGTACATCTTCACTCATCACTTTTGTGACTAAACAGACCTTTGACTTGGAAAGTACTTGGGTACTGTGTCAGCAAGTGGTTTTAGCCTGGAAATTACTTGTGTTTTCAAAGGTAGTTTGACTGCCAGTGATATGCCCTGTTTGTGTAAGTATTAGTAAGAAGTCCTGTGCCTATGCAGCATTTTCCATGTTCAGTACAGCTAAAGATGGTTGAACTTGTCAGTTTGCCAATGTTTCTGCTTCTTCTGAAATTAGTTTTTCCTACCTCAAGGAATCTGAGAAGTTCTCTAGAGCCAGCATACTTACTAGAACTTTACCTTGGAGGTCACCAGTACTTCTCTTCAAAGACTACCTTGTCTCTTTGGCCCTCTGAAAATGCTCTAGCAACAAAACCTGCAATTATTTTCACTACAGAATGATTTAGTGTACTTCAAGCTACTTATTGTGCACTGTAATGTTTGGAAGGAGTAGCAAAGGCAGGTTCACATGGCAGACCAGCTTGACAGGCTTCCTGGAGAATGCAGGAGCCAGAGATATAGGAGAGTTTTGAGTGGTCCTCGGGTAGTCTGCAGAAGCAGTGGTGAGCATGAGCCCTGAGTAATAACTGCTTACCACTATGAAGACTGACACATACTGTTCTTTCAGTGTCTTTACCCACAATTTCTGTTCTCTAGTCCTTGGCTAAAAGCCCAATCTGCCAGTGTTCGTCTTGCCGGTATTGTGTAATGGGAGAAAAAGAAAGTATTAGTGGCTCTGGCATCAGCAACCCACCAAAACTGCAGAATATACATAAAGCCCTTTGGTTGAGCATACATCTGCAATTTGAGACTGCAGGGGGGAAGGAGGGGGAAGGTTGGGGGAAAAAAAAAAAAGAGAGTGAAGAAACATCTGATGCTCTCTCCTCCTGTGAACAGATTTCTTGGTATCTCTTGTTTATCTTCAGGCTTTTAGAGGCTTCAGAGAGGCTTGGTGTGCGAGTAATGCTGCTGTCCAGCAATGTGATATTAAGTTGATGCAATTCAAAGCATGTTATAATACCACTGCAATTGGCAATCTGTGACCCACACCTGACATAGTAATCCATGTCATGTATGTATTTTGGAAGGGAGAGGGAAATTCATGTTTGGTTAACTCTCTGATTCTCCAGTTCCTCTGAAATGAATAAAAATGTCTTTGATAATTTTTAAAAATGGACCAAAATAATTATTTTGATAAAATAAACTTTAATAGCTAGGAAGATTGCAGCACGAGGGAATGGCTGATTGGGCAAAAATGAGAGTGTAGTATTTAAAGAGGTGCTGTCTTATACCTGATGGCCATAAACAAGCAACCAAATGGAGGCAGATCCTATAGGAAAAGAGTAGTTAACTAAGCATCTTGGCAGCAGAGGCTGAAACTCAGAATTTCAAGTGAAGCCAGGAGGCCATGATTTTTGGCAGTACATTTCTATGTAGCATTGTGGTTCAAAGGACGGGCTATGAATTTGGTCAGTAATTTTGAAAGCTCTTGTTCTTTTAAAAGCAATTTAGGCAGTATCCTTGTTTCCTGCTCAGCAACGAAGTGATTCTTCTGCCACCGTAATACAACACTGATGAAAAGGGTACCTTGAGCCTGAAAAGTGAGATGGATTCACTTAAATGGTACTTCATGTTGTTGACTTCACTAACCAGTTTGCAGACACCTGAGTGCTGTGCAGAATTTAGGTCAAAATGCTGATGTCTTGCATATTCTTTTAATTTCTGACAAGCAGACCCTTATGGTGATTTGTTGAGGGAAGGTGAGATGGATAACCGGAAGGGTAGATGCAAGAAGGAAGGATGCTCTGTGACCTGCACAGTCTAGAGTTGCAGTTCTCACCATCCTGTTCATGGACAGTGAGGGACAGAGGGGATTTCTGTCAACCCCAACAGTTGGGTTGACCCCAGGTATTAAACTGGACCAGGTGAAGTAGAGGCTAATTGACTGGAAGTCCCTGCTTCGGGCGCAGCATTTGTATAAGACTTTTCCCATCAAGAGCAGTAGTTCTATTATGGCCATGTACCCAGTTCCTGTAAATGCCAGGCTATGTTATGATGTGGTCAGTTTGGCATCACAGAATGGTAAATTTCATATGTATAAATATATACTACCTATATATAGTTTTCATAGTATTTTCTTCAAAAGTGAGGAATAAGCACTCAAAATTTTGCCTGTTTCTTATACTCTGAGGTTCCAGTAAGAGTCACCGTCTAAGTCTCTGCTGAACTAGTTGGACCTTTCCATTGATATATACATTATGGCTGGTCTTATGATTTCAGGCATTTTTGTTCCATAAACAAGTTAACATTTCTTTCTTCCACTTGTTATCCTTTCATTTGAAACCTCTTATAAGATTTCATCTATGCTTCAGACTAGCTGTGAGCTAGTACTAAGTGGGGACTTTGCTCCTCCATTTCTTTTTCTCTTGCAACAGCAGTGCTGCAGGCATCTCTCAGGTCCTTTGCTTCGTGCAGGAGATGCTCTTTCCTCAGCAGTGGTGCTTCCTGCCAGTGACTGACCTCTCAGAATTAGTCCAGAACCCAAAGCTTTTGCAAATGCAATCAGTGCTCCCCAAAAGAAAACTGCATTATACTATCCCAAATCTAAGTACTACTTATGTTTTAGCATGGGATTGTTGAGTTTATCATTAGTCTTTTTGTGAACTCTCCTGAGCTAGCATCTTCTTTCATCTTTCTTCTTTCATCTAATCATATCTTCCCCCTCCCATCATCACCTCCCGCATGTGTATTTTCCTTACAGATCCATAGGGATAACTTGCCTTTCAGGAACACACAGCCATGTACTGTCATAGTGAACTCCATGTATGGATGCAGCTGAACTTTCTACAAGCTGTAGATTAAAATTCTTATGACTTTTTATGAGTGTTAAGGTAAGCAAAGCATAAAATACAGGAAAAATCTCTTAAGTATTCAGAGATTTATTTGTGATCTTTCACTCAGTTACATTAGAGCCTTGAACAAAAGTTTCATTTGATACTGGGGATGGGAACAACCTTGAAAGTGCAGCTGGGGACTTTGCTTGTGACTGGATAGGACTTTCAATAATCACCATGGTCTAAAAATAAATCAGTCTCCCTCATTGAAGCTTGAAGGTGGTTGTTTAGTTGTATCTTTAGAAATAACCAAAGGTGGGTGGGTGGATGGATAAATTCTTGAGCCAAAGGTCAACATTTATTGCTTGAGGGGAAATGCTGGCCACATGCAATCTGGGAGCACTCCCAGAGCAGACAGGAGCATTGCATAGGCCACTGCCCAGCAATCGGTGAAATCATAGTATTTCAGTGCCATTAAACACAGTGACTAGTGAGGCAGACAGGAGGGCTCGCTTTTTTTTGTGCTCTTACAGCAAGTTGTCATGGGTTTTGTCTGTGGTACTGCTTAGGTTTTAGTCTTTTTGTTTGAGAGCATAGGGGAGAAGTTACTGTCTCCTTTAAGAGCAGTCCATTGACATGATAAAAGAATATTCCCACATAATATTAAATAATTGTTTTAATTGAGATTTAAAAATATATAATCAACTCTAAAATATGAAATAAAATGTAATACGTAATAGTGTTTATCTACTATCCCTAAGAACACTGCAGTTTTTCTGTTATCCCTAAGAAAAGCACTGCAGTACTTGTTTGGGTTTTGGTGTATCGTGTCCCCCTCCCCCCCCC